>NC_092258.1:7310000-7397500 GCF_036320965.1 Panulirus ornatus
CTGCGCTCATCTTCCTGTTTCTTCATAAGAGGAAAGATAATATCATCATCAACTGTGTACATTATGTTAAGAATTATATACCGAGGATCCTGCTTGATCCATGATGAACCACAGCTGTCATCAGCGGTCCTGGGGAGAGCAGCGCCTCTGTTGTTCATCCCACCAACACGGCGACTGGATCAGTGATTGCGTCTCCCTCGCCCACTTTACAGATAACCTAATCCTGCCGCCACATCTTCCTTTTACCCGGAGAAAATTGTTAACTTTTCTTCCAATACTGGAGGGAGTGACCACTGGGTTTGCAATTGCCTCGATTGTTTCCCTGTACAGAAGACGTCTAAATCTACAACATTAGTTTTAGGATATATATATATATATATATATATATATATATATATATATATATATATATATATATATATATATATATACAAGAATAAAAGGAATAGAGTTTAAACCTCAAGAAGACAGTGATCTGGGTCTTGCATTAATCGTCTGGCGTGTCCCATACATCACCAGTTCGGGGAGCAAAAAACTAAAGCGGATTGTCCCCTGACTGAGATAAACTAAAGGAACGTCGTCGTTCTCCTTAGAGCGATCAATAATACGTCCCTGGTAACTCCTCTGGTTCAGCGTCAAATCCATAAAATAGATGCGTTCTTGTCTGATTCAATTTACGCGGGTAATTACTTGTGGGTCATCGAATAACCTTTCCATGCTCATGGGAGGAACTTGAAGAGACGCTATTCACAGTGTGACTATACATAGTTTTTATGTCGTCTTGATTTCCTTTGGGATTTTTGGGGGATGTTGACGGATTTTCTGTAGCGTCTGGCGAGTTCCTGGTGATTTTCAGACACAGTTCCAGTGGGTTTGTTGTCCCGTTCGTCCTGGTCTCGAGGAGACGTATGTTATCTTCTGGCGTCGTCTTCCTATTGATCGATGGTGATGTATAGAGGCAAGCCCCTGGCGGGTATTATGGTGGTGACTGGTGGTCATATCTTACGAGGTGGTCCTGGACGACCTGGGGTCCTGGACGACCTGGGGTCCTGGACGACCTGGGGTCCTGGTCGTGGTCGTGTCAGACGGGCGATAATGACCCGCTGACGAGGTCGATTTGGGTAATTGACCACGTCAGACTCGGGTATTCTGATCCTCCCACCTGATCCCCTGCACATTAGTGACACTGTGTACCTGGCTGGTCTTACCTCACCTTGCACTTCCCTGGGTACACCTCCTAGCACATCCCTAGGTAAAGCACCCAGCACATACCTAGGTATAGCACCCAGCACATCCCTGAGTATAGCACCCAGCACATCCCTGGGTACAGCACCCAGCACATCCCTGAGTACAGCACCCAGCACATCCCTGGGTATAACAAGTTGAAAGGTTCAGTGAAATACTGACACACGGCTCATTTAGACAAATAACAGGACGTGTAACCATAAAGGAAAACTGCCCACTGACGTTTGCTGTTCTTAATATTACCCAGAATTTCTACGGATTAGAACAAATACACACAAGAACAGCAAAGTGGGAGCATCGACGGTGCGTACATGTGGCAGTGAAACACAGCACTGACGAGAAACTATAATGCGGCATTTGGTCTGTACGTTACTTTTAAGGGAATTGAGTAGTGTGATGATAATACGAACAAATAAGACAAAACCATAAGACAAAAGGGTTAGGCCAATAGATGCTAAGAGTATCGAACTCCCTCTCCCCGTAGTGTATGCCAACGGGTCATCACAAACATGCAGACAGACACCCACGAGCATAAACACATCAATCATCGAAGCCAGTCTCAAATGTTAAAGTCCACGCTGGAATGATGCATCGATGAATAACACACGATGGATGAACCTCAGCGTCAATGAATAACCCACGGATGATGGACCTCAACATCAATGAATAACACACGGATGATGGACCTAAACATCAATGAATAACACACGGATGATGGACTTCAACATCAATGAATAACATACGACTGATGGACCTCAATGCATGTTTAAATCACCGAAAATGAATCAAAAAGGATTACTAATGGCGAAGAACTAATTTTGTTTTCTTGATACGTATCTACTATAATCTCTCTCTTACAAAACCATGCACCTATTAGATAAGCAGGACAAGATAAACAAGCCAAATGTTTCGTACTGTGTTAAACTGGTAATGAGAGTGACATTTCGCCGGGCCTATCGGACACATAACTAACAATTAACAAACTCCGTGTTGGAATTTGTTAATTAAATGAGGATACAGTTACCAGGAATGTTCCTAATTACAGATTGCTAAAGGAGAAAAAAAAAGTAGGCTCCTGTACCAAACGTTTCCAGAATTAACATAATCAGGTTTTCCCAATGATGACGTATATTTGTGACCACAAAATCATGATCCTTGAGTCACAGAGAACCGAAGAGTTCTATCCTAAGTCAGGGTTCTAGTCCTATCCCAAGTTCGGGTTCTAGTCCTATCCCAAGGTCGGGTTATAGTCCTATCCCAAGTCCGGGTTATAGTCCTATTCCAAGTCAGGGACCTGATACAAGTCCTACATCCGGACTGATGTACGTACGTGCCCCCTGGAGGAGGATGAGGAGGAAGAGGTTAGGTCCTCAACAGAGAGGAGAGCCCCAGGGACACACGTAGGATCTGGTAATCCACAGGACCCTGCTGAAGGATCCTCTCCACCATCGCCTTAATTAAGAGGTGGACAGGCGACCTCGGCCGCTCCTACTAAAGCTGCATTATTTGAGTGTAGCGGAGGGAAGGAGGCCTTCCCTGGGAGGCAATATGTGAAGCTATGGAGGCCAGGCCTCCCTCTCTCGCTTTGATGAGACACAAAATAAGGCAACTGAAGACACTAATTAAAAGGTCCTGTGTCATCAGACGAGATAAATTCCGCCATCGGCCCGGAGCAAAGGCTCCTTCCCTCACTCTTTTACACCAAAAGGAATTCATTTTCCCCCAGAGGAGAAAAAGAGAAAATATTAATGAAGTAAATGTTTTATTTCTGGCGAACCTTCTCAATACAGGTTATGAATATGGAGGTGTTCAGCTGAGCCCAGAGTGCCTCTGGTTATCAGGAAAGATGGAACAGTCTCGTTTTCTTTACGTGAATATGACCAAAGGTTTTCTAAAAGGATGATGAACATGTTGCCAGACGTGTTGAAAAAAATCCAAGTGAGAACACTGATGAGATCTCTACAGATTTACCAGTGTTGCTGGTGCGAAATATATATAGATATTCACGTTTGAATATCATTCATCTTAACAACCGAGTGAAAGATAACCCAATATGGGATATATATGTTTATCTTTCCCATCTGCGCATGAATGTTGAAAGTTCGACTTCTTAAGATAAACGAATATCCAACATCTCATAGTTTTCATGATCGTTTCAGAGACTAAACAGGTAACACTCCAAGTAATTTCTATGTTTTTGTTAATTACGACAATTTAAGATATCAGTAAGAAATGAAAACGAAAAAGATATTATAAAATCCTTCCTTGAAAAGCTCTTAAAAGTTTTCCCTCCTGTGCCGTTTTAGGCAAACTTTCCTGACGGCGATGAAGAGAAAAGAAGGAAAGACGAAGCCTCAGCAGGTCTTGCAGGAGTGCGGCGCCCGAGGCATCATAAGCATGTGTGCAGGGGTGTATGATTACCTGGAGAACCGACCACCGTTTGCCCACACCCGGCGGCCTCTCCACGACCCCTCCTCACTACCCACACGTCACACACTATTATCATACAACTTACGTGGCAAAGAAGAAAAGTTATTCTTTTTGGCTTTCTTTGTGAGAGAGAAGTGTGTTGTATTTTCTGCATTCAAGTGGATGAACAGATGAAATATATATATATATATATATATATATATATATATATATATATATATATATATATATATATATATATATATATGACTTTCCCTCCGTAATGTACTGGTTATTGCTTCAGGTCTGCCGGCCAAGGCTTAGTTAAACCCAGCTGTTCATCCACCCTCTCAAACTCTGTTGATGAATGGGTACCTGGCGTCAGCTGGGACACACACACACACACACACACACACACACACACACACACACACACACACACCGACGCCAAGCCAGTGAGCTGCCATAACAGTCATTGCCCCACATCATCTCAGCAACACATGAAGCAAGCGACAGTGTAAATACGATGGTTAAATGAAATAAAAGCGGCCCTTTCCGGTACTTAAAGAAAAAAGAAAAGAAAACCATGAAACGAATAGCGCATAATAGGAAATTACAAATACAAATGAAGAGCCTCGTTGACTGCCAACTGTCGTTTAGTAGAGAGGTACAGCTTACATAAATAAATTGGTCTTTGAAGCTGTGAGCTGCAAGACACTAACATTCATTTACCCCGGGGAAAGATGAGTGCATACAGATGGCTGAGTACATCTGCGTCAGGGAACCAGTATGCAGTGTACTGGAGGACGAGCGTTCGAACTTCATTTCGAGTCAGCCATTCCTCTCGTAGAACACCAAGACGACCCCGTGGGAAGACGAAGGAGTGTGGATGTAGGAGGGGGGGTCGCTGGGCTGGGGCCAGGCTTAGGAGTGTTGGTAGGAGGTAGGCGCCAGGCCTAGGAGTGTTTAGGGGGTTAGGAGCTAAGCCTAGGAGTGTCAGTAGGAGGTAAGGTGGGTTCTATCCTATTAAGGATCAAACAAAATACAATAATCATCGATTCAGATACACATCAAGTTGCAGGAAAGACGACAGCATCGAAATGTATATGCTCAAAGCCGAGGAGAAATTAGAAACGAAAGCTGTGAGTTGTATGTTTTGTATGGCCTTGCAGACGACGACGACCTCCGACACCCCATGTATCATGTGTTTAGCGGGGGAAAGTTGTGAAAGAGTCATTACTCAACGACGCGGGGGAAAAAGTCATTACTGACAAAGCTCCTGTAGTCGGGCGGGACGGACCGAACCTGGAAAACTGTGACCAGTATGTTGTTAAAGGGTGAACGTGTATGACGTAGGGCTGTCTATGGGAGGGGGTCATGGGAAGTGACTCGTGTTCCAGGAAGATGACGATGGTAGAGGTAACTTGGACGTTCCAGGAATGTGACTCAGATGTGCCAAGGTGGTTGTTAAAGATGTTCAAGGAAGATTAAGGTGATGTTCCAGGGAGGTGAGAGGGAAATTCCAGGGAGCTGGTTACGAAGTTCCAGGAAGGTGACATGGAGGTTCAGGTAAAGAGACGAGCATATCCAAAGGTGGTAACTAAAACAATGCAGTGGAGTGAACAGGATGTCCCACACCGGTGACGAGACTGCTTCAAAGAGATGATTACATGCTTCTGAAACATCGTTTCCAAGTCGGGGAAATAACGATGTATGACTGAACTTATACCACACTTACAGCCATCTTGAAGAACCGCGAGATTACCTCTTGGAATAAAGTTATAAGACTTCGTCTCTTTGTCGTAATTACCATTGCTACACAGCGCGTGAGGTCACACTGGCTCACGAGAGGACGTTAGATGGAGGAAGGCCTGGCTGGTCTATCAGACACGTAATGAACATGACTCATTTCCGTTTCTGCAATTCCTTGTCTCTAAAAGGTAATCTAATTTCTTCCCTGGAGAACAGGACGACGGATAAAGTACACCCTGATGACAGAGCCAGGCATCAAAAACATAAATTGACATATGTATGCACTAAACAAGCTTACCAAAACGTCGAATGACTTCAATCATTACTACGAAACTCTAACATGAGAAGCCCCTTGAGCAGACCTCCCTCCCAGTCCAGTCTACCTCACTCCACGACTGGGGGATCTGCTTTGACGAAGGATGTCACTGTGATCCTTCCCAGGGGCTCACGTGAGCAGGGGAGCGTCTGAGAATGAACCTAATCACCTGGTCCGGACGGGTGATGGCTCGATCATGTTCAGGCCTTCCCAGTACCCAGCTGTGAGGGCTGGGGAAGGCCACATCACTAGCACGTGATGCGAGGATGTGAGATCATTGGGCTATGACCACAAGGGTTCTAAAGGACTTTGCAGAAGTGGTAAGGGATAGGTTTTGAGGTTTTACCTTTCACATACACACACACACACACACACACACACACACACACACACACACACACACACACACACACATCGGGCCTTCATGGCGTCCTGCTCAGCGTTACTGACCATCAGTCAGCGAGGACTCTCCCACGGGACCAGCCCGCCAGCATAGATGTCCATCCCTCCCTCGGGACTGGTCAAGAATTGGTTACTTGGTGACGACTAGTGTGTGTGTGTGTGTGTGTGTGTGTGTGTGTGTGTGTGTGTGTGTGTGTGTGTGTGCACATGCAAGATTAAACACATAGTAACAGCGACTAGCAATGACACACACACATTGACACACACAGATACGTATTCACGGGTCATCATCTCTCCACGAGGGTCTACTATCATCTCAAGAGCTCTCTCTCTCTCTCTCTCTCTCTCTCTCTCTCTCTCTCTCTCTCTCTCTCTCTCTCTCTCTCTCCCTGGCCGTGGTTCAACACGGGACCATAAAGGCAGTAGTATGCAGCAGTTCCAAGTACAATATACGGTCGCCTTTCACAATCATTCTCACCCCCCCTCTTCCTCCCCCACTGAGAGGTTTCTGACCAGCTCCTGCGGTATATATTGCCAATTTGCTCGCCATAAATGCTGACAAGTGTGGAATTTAGCGGCGCTGGCCAAGCCCACCGCTAGGTTGTAGACTTGGTCGAGCCCACCAACCCCGGGAGAGTGGGTCGAACCCACCACCAGGGAAGATGGGCCGAGCCCAACAACACTCGACCCACCAGCCCGGAAGCATGGGCCGAACCCACCCCCAGGAAAGGCTAGGCCGAGCCCGTCACTTGACCCACCAACCCGGGAGAGTGGGCCAAACCCACCCTCAGGGAAGACTGGGCCGAGGCCACCACCATAGGAGACAACCATAACCAGATAGCTAACCCTATGAATCATACGGGCGGCCATCATGGGATGTATATATACAATCCGTCTGGCATAATCGTATTTGTGATATATCGTTCCAGGTGAAATGAAGATAAATAATTCTATCATTTCCCCTCAATCATCTGCAGATATCTAAATCATGTTTCTCTTCGACGTCGCGATGGTGAAATTAACATGTATTACTATTTCCATCTGTGACGTATTTCTCTCAAAATGAGCACTCAGAAGCATTTGACGTTTACCGAGTTTTCAAGTACAACTTCAGGTACTTCACTCAAGAGGAAGATTAAAAAGCGTTCAGTTCCCTTAATCAGTTGAAGAAAATTATGAAAACCTTTCCTCGTGCACTATGACATTACTGGATATAAGGTGTTTAATCTTACAACTTCTACAGACCATAGAAAAGCTGCTGGGCTTCGAGGTGGAACATACATACTCAGGTAATTTATATACGTAAAGGAAGAATTTATATATGTTGAAGAAGGGGACAGGTGAGAGCTGGAGTGAGAGAGAGTATCGATTTAATGAGAGAATAAAGAAAATCTTTGGAATGAGGTTAATGACGTGAGGAGGCGTACAGTTTTGGGAGTAACAGATGAGACGGCAGCTGGGGAGTTGGGAACAGGCAAGAAATAGATGTAAAAGAGATGGAGTGATTATTTTGGAGGACGAGGTGGCTTGCCGTAGCGAGAGTACGGGGCAAATGGTATGGTGAAAAGAGAGGAGGTATTGGAAGCCTTGCAGAAGACGAAGTGTGGCAAAGAGGTAGGAGTGGAAGGATATGGTCTTCTTCCATCCTAAAAATAATCATCATCGACTTGAAGTCTCTGTCTTTCACTTGCTTTTCTAGTATACTAGATTCTGTCGCGACAGAACTGTCAGTGAAGACCACTGTTGATTCATCAATGGGACTTATTCTCCTTCAGTGGCGTAAAGGCCAGACCATCTCGCTTCGACCTTGGGGTCTGTGTCGCCTGTGTGTCTATGCAACTCTGTGTATATCGATTTTTCTTTACCTTAACTTGATAATTTTCCATTTCAGTGGCTCCCAGGTCTCTGTTCCTCAGAATAGGTGACCATAGGTGTTCATCAAGCCCGGATATTGCTTTTGTTCTCTGCTCTTCTATGGGCATTTCCCGATAACTGTTCTATCTGGGTGACATCCAAAGAAGACCTTCCTATTTCTTTTTTTTCCTTGTGGCTTTTCGCTCAGTGTGCCGTCTTTCCTCTAATTGAAATCCGTCACAAGTCCCTTCCATTCACCTGATTCTGTTATGATCCCGTTTCAATACCTTTCACAGTTTCCTAAATTTCCCCTTCAGATTGATGACACTTTTCATGATCTCTGATTCGATTACTCAGTTTCCTAACTTTCTTCCTTTAACCGCAGTAGTCTCTGATCCTTAATAATTGCCAATATTCTCCCTGTCCTTATGGTTCAAAGTGTGCGTGAGTGTGTGTGTGTGTGTGTGTGTGTGTGTGTGTGTGTGTGTGTGTGTGTGTGTGTGTGTGTGTGTGTGTGTGTAAGTAATCGCATAAACTGCTTGAAGTTGGCGGAACCATGGCTCGTTTGGCTTAGGTACAGCCACGAAGTCGTGATATAGGGCTAGAGTTCCCTCTGGCGAGGATGAGCTAACAGAGGGAGGGTAGGTTTTACACACACACACACACACACACACACAGGGGGTAGGTGTGTCCACCTGGCTTGGGCGTCAGTGAGCGAGGAACAGGATCCTCCACATGGTAAGTAAGGCTCGCAGCAGAGAAAGTCGTGTGGTTCACTCCCTCTCCATGAATAATATTACGACTTGTCAAGTCTAGACTCTTAGGGCAAGACACAACTCCGCAGCGAGCAAAACGGTGTGTGAGAGGCGGTTGTGGGAGGGGTAAGGGGTGTGGTTAGAGGTAGCGTCACTGTCACAAGTATTGTGAGAGGTCCTGGGAGAGCCTTTTCAGTCTTTGTTTACGTCTCAGCGTTCACTGTACCTGGCGTCCTATTCACCTGAAGTACCACAGCTCAGAGTATGGAGTCACCAGACCATTATCTCGCTGCCATAGACAGACACACACACACAGACGTCACCTATGAGAGTCTGGGGAAAATCAGGTGATGGAACTGTTGAGATACAGTGAGACCATGTTGACAGTTCTGAATATTCCTGGGAATGTACATTTTTTTTTCGTTTAGGATGTACATAGTGTGAAGCCCTGATCTTTATAGGAAAATAATGTTATCAGTTCACAGAAAACACAAGTGAAGATTCATCTTCCCTCTTTTTTTCACTACCAATTGCGTATTTGTGGGAAAATCATTATTCTTAAAACGCTCCGTCCAGTAAGATTTAAGGGTATCTCGTACCGTCAGAGACACGTAATACCTCTGAGATGAGTGATATGGCTATAGAAGAAATATTGAGAAGTTCACAGCAGGGGAGAAGAAGACATTCATATCTTTGGGATGTTAATCCTCGTATGTAGGGGGTCCCGTAGGAGCCAAACGCTCCCACAGAGGGAGGGAAAGACATGTGACGTGGGATATAAACCTGCAAAGGAACAGACCCGACCGACCCAGGAATAATATTTCTCGTGACGGCGTTACCATCTGCACTTAACGACTCTTCCCTGAGACCTGCAGTAATTTGCTGGATAGATTAAAACTTCAGGACGGCCGAGCGAAAACCGACCATTTTTCTAAGTGATAAAATCTCTCTCTCTCTCTCTCTCTCTCTCTCTCTCTCTCTCTCTCTCTCTCTCTCTCTCTCTCTCTCGTACCATACAAAAAATAAACGTAAAAAGAGGCCTGTGTGCAGAGACAAGGTGAGAGTAAATGAAACAAGCGGAGCAGAAGGGTACTGAAAGATATTTCTGATAAGGAGTGATTACTGGTGGAAGTGAGGCGTGTGGATATGCGGAGGGTGGGATATGTGTGTGTATGACAGAAAGGGATGATGAGAAAGATAAAATGCTTGTGAAAAGTAAGAAGAAAAGGAAGGAGGGTGGGTGATTAGGAGGCATACACGAGAAAGCGGCAGCAGGTAAATATAAAGGAACGAAAGCTGAGAAGAGAGAGGGAGTGGATGGGAGACGGGATGAGAGAATACTGACGAACTTCAGAAAGAATACAGTGTTTTGATAGAAGGTAAATAGTGTGAGAACAAGAAAACTAGGAACGACGGTATGAGGAACACATAGGGAAGTGGTAACAGGCAGAAAAGAGATGAAAAAGGAGACTATATTCTTGTTCCAAAGGATGGCGGATGTGGTTTGCTTAGGATGAAGGGGCAGATATCGTGGCTCTGGTAGGCAAATTCCAGAATGAATCTCCACAAACGGGTGACAAAGTTCAAGAGAAAGCTGAGAGCAAATGAGAACAAGAGTAAGATATAATGTAGTACAACAGTGGGATGAGAAAGGATGACTTGAGTGTGTAATTTTCAATGGAAGTGGATCTGGCGGGAACTGGAGTGATTTAGATATCTGGGAGTCATATCTGGGAGTCGAGTTAATACTGGCTGGAGCTATGTGGACATGCAGTGTAGTCAATGGGTTGGAGGTGAGGCTCTAAGTACCTGGGTGCCTTGAGAGCTGTGTGTAGAGGGAAGAACAAATAGGTACGTCTGAAGGTATAACAGTCCCAACAGTATTGCATGGATGTAAGTCTTGGGCTTTGAACATGGAGGAGACGAAGATGGATGTGTAAGAAATGAGAATCCATATGGCAAGTTGATCATGTAAGGAATGGCAATGTAAGAAAGAGGCGTGGTAATCTGAAAGAGAAAGTTTACTCAGGTGTACAGAAATGGTTCGTACATATGAAACGATGATCAAGGAGAGATCGACTGAAGATCTCCTTGTATGAAATGGGTTGGGAGGTAGCAATGGTCAGGCTCGGGTGACCGAGGAGACAAAAGAATAGAGTGAGGAAGGCTTTGCGAGTATTGGGTGCCTGAATATTCAAGAGGGCGAGAGGCGAACACGGAACAGAATGAAGTGGATGGATGCTATATGCGACGGGCTGGGCTGAACCAGGGCTTGTGAAGCGGTCAAGGTAAACCCTGGAATATTCTGTGAGACTTGGCTGTGGTTGATGGGCTCCGGTTCCGGTACATTATACATGACAGCGAATGACCGCATATGTGTCTGACTGAGGCCACTGTTTGTTCCTGACGCTGATTCCCTAAAGTGGTAGATGAGGTTAGTCAATAATATTTACATATATCCCTAGGGAAAGGGGAGAAAGATGACTGCTCACATATTTTCTGCGTGTCGTAGGAGAAAATAAGAAGGTGCATGGCAATTAACCCCAATACATAGTTGGCAAAAAATAATCACCCATTTCTTTGGCAGTATAGAAGCTGCCGGCTGCTGGGTGATATAATGTCAGGAAATGGTTTTAATGGTGAGCTGGGAGGGTTGTGTCAACGATATAAGAGTAGGGAACATGAAAGGGGAAATGGCACGATGACTAACCCCCATATATAAACGTTAATCATTCACCCATTTCCTTGGCATAAATAGAAAATGCTGGCTACTCGGGTGATGCATTATGGGTAGAAAGCGTTGCTGGTGAGTGGGAAGGTTGTTAACCAACTGCACGCGAGGTACGAAGTGGAAAATAGTTCTTTCACTGAAGAATGTCATTCTGCCGCTCTAGGGCGTTGTGGAAGCGTCTTTTCAGTCTAAAGCTCGAGTTCAAAGGTCAGTGATCAGCGTCTCCATTTGATTAGTCTTTAGCGTATGTGTAATGTAGTTTCTGGCCCTCTACAGGAGCTAAAAACGGATGATCGAGGGGTCCGAATCTCCAACAGAGAAAACTAAAGGGTGACCTAATCAAAACCTCTAAGTTTCAAACTAGTTTAATGATGTTAATCGTGAATGATTCTTCGACAGATGTAAATACAGAACAATCAGGGACCATGAGACGAAATTATATAGGAAACCTGTTGGAAAAGCGGCATAGAATTACTTTCATAGTCTGTTGGTGAATAAATCGAATAAATTGAGTGTAGAAGTTCTGAATGTTGACAATATAGTAAAGTATGCAATGCTGATGATGGTAGAGAGAGTTCAATAGATGGGGCTCACGAGTTCACAGCTCTCTCCCCATATAGTGAAAATAGGTAATTACAATCACGTAAAATACACACACACACACAACCCAAGGCATCGCTCCCTTAAACACTTACAACAGACAATATCAAATCGGTTGACCAAAGCTGGGATGCTGGAGAGCCATTGTCTGAGTTTGTAGGGAGTGTCAGTTTGGGCGCGGAGCAAACCCACTCAGGACTGCAGGAGTTTGAGCTAACAACTTCAAACTATATCCGTGGCGTGATTAAGACAGTGGTTTCAAGGCCAAATCCTGCTATGAGCAAGCTAGTTCATATCCTCTCTCTCTCTCTCTCTCTCTCTCTCTCTCTCTCTCTCTCTCTCTCTCTCTGACGTGATTAATCCTTCTATGGTACGAGCAGGTAAATTCAAACTCTATCTGCAAAACGTAAAGTTCTCGGGCCAAGGATCGCTATAAACATCTCTTCTCCGCATACATTTTCCCTTTTGCGCTACAGAATAGCAAGAACTATATCTACACTGTGGAGATCAGCGACTCTTGTCATCTCTAGCGATGAAAGACATCTTTCACTTGTGTCTGGGACACACAGCCAAGTCTGTGTCGCGAGGGAGTGTACTGGTGCTCTTGTGGACAAATCTTTCACTCTTTGATTATCAAACAATTAATGTATTTAGATGATTCAAAAAGAAAGGATGATTTATTCCCAAAGAAAGGATGATTTATTCCCAAAGAAAGGATGATTTATTCCCAGAGTCTACCAGATATCCTTGACTATCTACGCGAGTATCTTTACGAATTCAGCCATCGTATCTTTTCGACAATATCGTCGGATACAATATACAAAACACGGAATACTACAGCGAGGCATCAGCGGCACGTAAAACATTCGTGTACCTCCGAATAAAACACGAAACGAAGAAGAGGAAAATGAAATCAGAAAAAATGATGAATAAAATCCAGCTCACAAACGTATAGTCAGAGCTGGCCTCGAAGAGTCTTGCTTTGTGGGAAGAACTTGAAGCATCAGCTGTTCTCCTCTCTATCCCTCTCGCCCAATGTTCTATGGCTGTTCTTGTGGAACATTTGGCCAAGGAGTTGATAATATTCGTGTCTTTCGTTAAGATTCGTGTCTGCACGCCTCTCTCGTCTCTTACATTATCTCTGCATATCTTTTTTTTTTTTTTCTACATATCAAATTTACTTTTCATTTCCCAAGAGAGTTATTTTCACACATTTTTTTGTCTAAACATTGACCCGCTGGACGAGATCGCTGGGGTCCCTCCCTTGCACCCTTCTCACACGAGCAGCCTCCCCGCCCCCACGTTTTACTCACCCTTAAAATCCATTAGCACATCCATTAGTCTACCATTTGTAGCTTTACATCACTTTCCTCCCCTTCTCAAACCCTTTTCAGGATATCATTCAAGTTCTCTGGAATCCTCTGTACATCTCTCGAATTCTTTCTATCGACTGTGATGCAGTTCATCAACCCGAGTTCAAAAAACAAGTCCTCGTCATATATATACATATAGATGACAGAGCAAGGTTATTAGGTACAGTAGGGGTGAGGGTCAAGTCAATTGGGAGGTGAGTTTGAATGGAGAAAAACTGGAGGAAGTGAAGTGTTTTAGATATCTGGGAGTGGATCTGTCAGCGGATGGAACCATGGAAGCAGAAGTGAATCATAGGGTGGGGGAGGGGGCGAAAATTTTGGGAGCCTTGAAAATGTGTGGAAGTCGAGAACATTATCTCGGAAAGCAAAAATGGGTATGTTTGAGGGAATAGCGGTTCCAACAATGCTGTATGGTTGCGAGGCGTGGGCTATGGATAGAGATGTGCGCAGGAGGATGGATGTGCTGGAAATGAGATGTTTGAGGACAATGTGTGGTGTGAGGTGGTTTGATCGAGTAAGTAACGTAAGGGTAAGAGAGATGTGTGGAAATAAAAAGAGCGTGGTTGAGAGAGCAGAAGAGGGTGTTTTGAAATGGTTTGGGCACATGGAGAGAATGAGTGAGGAGAGATTGACCAAGAGGATATATGTGTCGGTGGTGGAGGGAACGAGGAGAAGAGGGAGACCAAATTGGAGGTGGAAAGATGGAGTGAAAAAGATTTTGTGTGATCGGGGCCTGAACATGCAGGAGGGTGAAAGGAGGGCAAGAAATAGAGTGAATTGGAGTCATGTGGTATACAGGGGTTGACGTGCTGTCAGTGGATTGAAGCAAGGCATGTGAAGCGTCTGGGGTAAACCATGGAAAGCTGTGTAGGTATGTATATTTGCGTGTGTGGACGTGTGTATGTACATGTGTATGGGGGGGGGTTGGGGGGTTGGGCCATTTCTTTCGTCTGTTTCCTTGCGCTGCCTCGCAAACGCGGGAGACAGCGACAAAGTATAAAAAAAAAAAAAAAAAAAAAATGACAGAGAGATAGATCGCTAGATAGATAGATAGATAGATAGATAGATAGATAGATAGAGAGAGAGAGAGAGAGAGAGAGAGAGAGAGAGAGAGAGAGAGAGAGAGAGAGAGAGAGAGCTATTTCTATTCTTTACGTTCTCTTAGACGGCACGTCTCATTTACGCTACATACCCTAGCCTGAGCCAGGTAACCACCTCATCAACCAACCTTAAGGGTGGACGAACAGCTGGCTTGACTGTGGACCGACTGCCGCAACCAGCATTCGAACCTGTGCTCTCGACCCTGGGCGGCCCGCGAATGCGTCAAGGTTAGGAATGTTAAACTTTAAGTCAAAGGTTTCCAATGTAATAAAGGAAAAAAAAAATCATCTCTCATAGTTCAGTATATAACATATAAGTTTGTCATATTGTTCAACGTATCGGGGCACTTGTCAGACTGGGCATAATATTACATCAAAGCCAATTCGCACTGAATTCCAATTATACAAATATGCAATATTTCCTGCTCTGATATCAGGGGCAATTAGGGACCAAGCCAGTAAAACAGTTGGGTCAGAGAGGAGTCGAGAAAAAATGAACAATGACAGGCGATGTATCAACGGGGGATATTTCCATGTATGAGAAGCAGGTCGCTAGTCTGTGCTATCTCATGTTATTACGAGTGACTGAGGCGCTTCAAGGTGATCAGGTCGAGCATTCGATCACCTCAGCGTAACCCGAGGTTATAAAAGCACAGGATTAAACAGGTCTCTCAACAACGATGCCTGGAAATACGGTTATAAACGCTTTTAGATTCTACGCACAACCAGTGTAGAGAAGGCTGCTTCACGGACGTGTGGTGTCGTTCTAACGAGCACTTTCGACCGACTGATCTCTTAATTAACGCTTGTATGCGTGTGTGTGTCCTCTCTCGGTAAGCTGAGCCAATCCGGGGGACATCACACACGTCAAAGTTTATCTCTGCTTCATTCTCAGAAGGAAAATGATCTTTGCTTCATTCTCAGACGGAAAATGATCTTTGCTTCATTCTCAGACGGAAAATGATCTTGGCTTCATTCTCAGACGGAAAATGATCTTTGCTTCATTCACACACGTCAAAATTTATCTTAGCTTCATTCCCAGACGGAAAATGATCTTTGTTTCATTCGGAAAATGTCTGTCTTTTTCCGAGAGCAGACCGACGCCTTGTTGCTTCAGTTTTTAATGGGTTATACGTACACAAAAAACGAGATGCCTCTCTGAACAGCTTAGGAAACCTGACCTACGAGAGCAATGAGTGATCTCATCCCATGACCTGACCTGACGTGACACCAAGAGCCACCACTGACACCAGTCCTATGGGACGTGACAGTGACCCTTGTAATGACCTACGACCTCACATGAACTCCTATGTGACCCCCTCTTCTGTAATCTCTGCCTGTACTACGGGCAGATCAAGCTGGAAATAACAGACACTGACCAGACAGGATCTGTCCAAGGAATCAGACGGTAAGATGGGAAGTCTGTCTTAAAGAACAGACAGTAACGTGGAAGGTTGAGACAAGGATCGAAGGTGAAGCAAGGATGTAGCCCTTCCAAGGATATGTCCTAAGATTAAAGATATCTTGAGAGAGAGAGAGAGAGAGAGAGAGAGAGAGAGAGAGAGAGAGAGAGAGAGAGAGAGAGAGAGAGAGAGAGAGAGAGAGAGAGAGAGAGAGAGAGAGAGAAAACGGCGGCACCTGAAAAAAAATTGCTTGGGAAATGGGTTCCACACTGGACCGGAGGCGGCAGCGACTCCTCTCTCCTCCCCTACCAGCAGCAGGGTAAGGTGTAGAAGGTCCGGCCAGCCAGCCAGGATGCGAGTAAATTGCGCCAATAACCGACACACAGGTGAAATATAGTAGTCCACCATGGCACTGATTCACGAGCGGAGGGACACAATGAGTACATCAATACAACATATCTTCTGAAGACCAGAACCAGAAACTCTCAGCCACTCCCGTCGGTTCCCCGACGCAATTACCATATTTTGATCATCAATGAAAAGGATAAATGATAACATAAATGATATAACCGGGGCGGTGAAATATTCCCCGTTTTTCTTTGAAACGAGAATGTCCCGAGGCCGGATGTGGTGGAATGGGAAAGCATAATTTGCATATGTTTAAAGGCAGATGATGGATTTGGCCAGACTCCGGAAGGAACGGCCAGGATATTGGCTTTTATTAGCTCACAGTTTATGGTATAATTCGGTTCATCGTCTGTGCTTTTTATTTACCTCAGAATTTACACAGTTGTTTCTCCCTGGGGAGAGGGGGAAAAAAAATGCTGCCCACGTAACTCCAGCGAGTCATGGTGGGCAACTATGAGGCGCGCGGGATCAGGAGGCCGGATTGCCTCCTCTCGTGTATTACGAAGGGAAGAGCAAGTGGAGGATTTTCCCTTCAAAGGATCATTTTCTGGTGCCGTCCTTACCTGCCATCAACGGCAGGGAGACAGACCTCCCAAAGCTGCCACTAACGGGAGGGTGACAGACCTCCCTCGACTGCCACCAACGGGAAGGAGACAGATCTTCCTAGGCTGTCACTAACACACCCTCGGTAGAGTAATGGACACCAGCAACACATACACCACTCACCAGGGTAGGAAACTGTGAATGGTTTCAGGATCTCCTTGCAAGGTTTCATACTTCGTCTGCTGTACCCACTCCTGGCCCAGGTTTCATACCTCGTCTGCTGTACCCACTCCTGGCCCAGGTTTCATACCTCGTCTGCTGTACCCACCCTTGGCCCAGGTTTCATACCTCGTCTGCTGTACCCACTCCTGGCCCAGGCTTCATATCTCGCCCGCTGTATCCACTCCAAAATCTAATTTTCCGTTCGGTGGTTTTCAAGAGCCCTTCGCCGGATGTGATATTGACATCATGTCGATATTGGAGTTGTATTAATCGCTTAAACGCTCGCCAGCCAATTGGTCGCAGCGTTCCCACGCTGTTGCATCACATTCCCTTCAGTCGGGCTGCAGGAAACACTCCAAGACCTCTTAAAAGTATTCATCAAGAATCGTCAACTCTCCGTTTCGATGAAGGTCGGGTGGTGGGCCAGGCGAACGACGGGTTATGAACCCTCGAGAGGAACTTCAAATCAAACAGTTAACATTTCGCAACGGTCCAATATTATGACGAGTGGCGCCCGCCTCAAATCCTCTGGATAACCGAGTCTGAAGTGCCTGTGGTGCATTTGATTGGCAATATGTCAGTTGACAATATCCAGCCACAGTGACGGATGCTTTCTTGAAACTACACACGTCTGTGAACGCTCCGAGGAAATGAATTTACGTTCGGATGTAAATTACGCTTTGCGTTAATTGTTCACCTGGTCTATATCTATCCATGTCTGCGGTTTTTCTTTCACAAACGCACACACACACACACACCCACACACGCACATTTACATATAGCTGTTAAGAGACAGAAACGTTAATCTCCACTAATAAATTCCTTCATTAAATATGCTTTCCTCAGCAGGCGAGAGCCACACCCTGTCATAATCACATGCGAACACGCGTTTGCAAGGCTTTGTGTGCAAGTATCCACAATGGCACGACATAATGTAAGGAATTAACGTTAATGCTCCTGTAAAGCAGAGAAGTCGAGGAATTAGTGATGATAATGAGAAAGAAACGAGGTTATAGGTGTTATTTAATTGCTGGGGAGATGCGCGAATGCAGGATTAAGTTCGAAGAAAAAAAAGGGGGAAAGAGGGGAGGAGTGACACAAGGGGTTTAAGAACGGATTGGAAAAACTCAGTGGCGAAATTATGAGGGACAACAAGGATAAATGAGAAATATTAGGGATTGTCTCGGAGGGGTGAATGAGAAATTATATGGAAGGGTCGGAATGATGAATAATCAAGACAATTTTCAAATGTAGGTAAATGGAAAACACACACACACACACACACACACACACAAACATACACAACAATATACGTGTATATAAACGCCACAGTCCAGCTTGAATGAGCAGACAATGAGTAGTTCTTCCATAGATGCTGGGATACAAGACCCCAGAGGCCATAACATACAATCAAACGAGAAACGTGTTAGAAAGGAGGCAAAGACGTACTTCTCTGATATACGAGTGGTGGATGAAGGAAGTATGATGACTATGAGTATGGAAAGTCTAGACAGCAAACTGAAGTTAAAAAAAAGGATATAAATTAATAACGATTAAAGAGATGGGTCCCTCAACCCACCCCCACGAGTGTAAAAAAAAAACGTCCCTCCCCGTATATCACCAGTAGGTCACTCCTCATGAACACGCTCGCCTGCAAATACCAAGGACTCCACCAACACCAACACGGGGGAAGGATGCATCCAACACCACTCGAATCCCTCGACGAGACATCGTCTCTGAAGCTCCGTTCGGTAGGAAGCAAGACCAGACGTGGTATCATGGAGAGCCTTAGATTCTCTTAGCTGATTTCACAAGCGGTTGTTCTCCCTGTGGTGATGATATCTTTCCAATGGCATTATTCCTCTAGGATATACTTCACGTATGAGACACGATGATGGAAGGAATATACCTTTTTTCTTCTTCAAGAATTCGTTTCGTCTTTGTGTCTGGCTTGGATCGAACCAGTGCTTCTTCATGCCTTCGTCCACACAGGTTCCTTTACAGTAAGGAGTTTAAGGCTCCATCGAAGCGACACTCTTTCCATCCTGTGTAATTCAACCTTCCAACTGATGGGAAATTTGTTTCTGGTGTGGGAAAGAAGATGAGAGTCACATGCCAGCCCATTTTCTTTTTCAAAACCACATGAAGCAGATAAAACAACTGGACGACGTGAGTTAGACTAAAGTTTTACAGAATGTGGGACTTTTGTACAAGTTTATAATGATCTCCGTAAGTGAGGGTCATCGTACTTCACAAGCATGAATTATAAGACTCAATAAACCTGTACGATAAGAACTTTCTAAGTCTTTAGTGGAGGCAGTTTACGTCCTGTTAATAGTTTACTGGAGAGGGGCTTTCAGAACTTTTCCTTAAGTATCTTGTCTTGCTTCCACGTTGCAGCTGAAGGTGATACGGGGGAAGGGAAGGGAAGGGAAGGCCAGCCCAGGGGCGGAGGTCGGAGATGGGGACCAGTTGGGTGAAAGACGTAACACATCCACTGGATTTAGCCACCCAGCTGTAAGTGTAAACATCCCCTACAAAGGATGGAGGGAGGCTGGTTGGTGATGGGGGGGCAGACACGTCACATGAATAGGATCTGTCGCCAATATGTATGTGTAACTGTTCAGGAGGGGCGAGCAGGGAGGACAAACGTGTCACATAAATTGCATCTCTCTCCCCTCTCTCTCTCTATGGAGACAATGCTCAGGGTATCAGAGTTATATATCTAACGTACACTGCGGCTATTTACGGCAAGTACCCTGATCAAGAAAATGGTTTGGGGCTGCCTGAAGGTGGCGCCTCTACTGTGACTAAAGATATCTAGAGTTTGTTTCAAGGCATCTTTGGGCGTCGTGGTCTGAATGCTGTCATAAAACTTTGGCCAAGACGAGCGCCCCCATCCTCCTCTCCTCACACACACACAGGACTCATTCTAAACACCTTCCTCCCACCTGTGTGATGCTGGGGGCAACCGAAAACAGCCTTATTCATCAAGCGACCCGTGCGGAGAGCGGAGCAAGCTTAACCCGAGCCCATTATGAATAAATCCTTTCGTACGGAGGGACATACACACACACACACCACTCTCCCTCCCTCCGTCTCTCTCTCTCTCTCTCTAGCTGGGCGGGCCTCACCGGAGAAGTTATCACAAGAGATAAAGTTTCAGCAGACGTTCCCGTCCTTGCAGCCGAGCCAAGTCTTCTTCCCTAAAAGGCTCGTGTCAGGGTAAGTACCCAGGTGGAAAGTATCAGTTCTCATTAGGGTCTCGCCTCCCTTAAACACTCAGGCTTTTATGGTCGTGTGGATCACTGGGAATCGCGAGGGCTTCACCCGTGCAAACGCTCGCAAGACGAACGGAACTTTTTACGATTCGCAAATAGTAACGACACGCGAGAGTCTTTCACGTCCGCTGCCCAACCTCTGGCCTTTCAAATCATAACAGCCCCCAGCATCTTTCGTGGGCAGGAGAAATTTGTGAGTGTACAGTATATCTATCTATCTATCTATCTCTCCATTTATCTATCTACCTATCTACCATCTCTCTCTCTCTCTCTCTCTCTCTCTCTCTCTCTCTCTCTCTCTCTCTCTCTCTCTCTCTATCTATCTCTATCTCTCCATCTATTTATCTATCTATAAATATAAGAGTTTACGTAGTGAAGAGTCGATACCTAGATGGCAGCACAGACACAGTGTGTGTGTGTGTGTGTGTGTGTGTGTGTGTGTGTGTGTGTGTGTGTGTGTGTGTGTGTGTAACAAGCAGGCCAGGTGGGCGTCTCCAGAGCAGCATTATGCAAACCAAGCACATAACATACTCACTCACTTTTCTTCCAGTATTCAGCTTCGTGGCCACAGCTGTTGAATCAAGTCCATACTGCATGTCGTATACTGGTCTAGGTATTGGCAGCCGGGCTGGATCTGCCTAACGGTATTGTTACCATGCACGTCCAGCTATGTGTGTGTGTGTGTGTGTGTGTGTGTGTGTGTGTGTGTGTGTGTGTGTGAGAGAGAGAGAGAGAGAGAGAGAGAGAGAGAGAGAGAGAGAGAGAGAGAGAGAGAGAGAGAGTACCTAGGATGAGATTCTGGTGACTGATCAGAGGAGATGGTGTGGCACGGGGGACTGGATATCTCTCTCTCTTTCTCTCTCTCTCTCTCTCTCTCTCTCTCTCTCTCTCTCTCTCTCTCTCTCTCTCTCTCTCCTGTGACATCTCCCAAGGTCTCTCGGCCCTGTCTCTCTACCACCTCTCTCAGCCTCAGCCTTGAAGTGTGTTTGTCTCATCTGGGGCAGGTGTGGGCTGTGTATACATCCCCTCGTGTTATGGACTGTAGGAACAGTTGGTGGGAGAGAATGCTGGAGCAGTTGGCAGAGGCAAGAGGGAGTGGGTCTGTCTCCTGAACGCAGCGCAGAAGGGCGCCCACATCGTGCATGGCAATCACGAACGTAGCTTTCTTTTAGGCAATGAACGTGCACTTTCATAGACACACAAACATATCCTCCAAAAGCAAGGATTCGAACCTCCGCCAACGCTGGCAGTTGTGTGGAAGTCTGATAGAAGCGACTAGGTTATGGAGCCCCATAAGAGGTGAACAGATATTGGACCACGCGTAATCGAATACCCTTCGTCTTGTGTAGACAAATACTGAGATCTCCCTGATAAAATCTCCAGTCTAGACAAGAGACGAAGGGTATTCGAAAACTTTCATAATGCTTGCAACTGTCTTTTAACGTCTAGCTTCTTTCTCTTGTACTTTTCCCAATCAGTCGCACTCCTTCCCCGAAGATACCGTTCATGAACCTCCCTTTCCTGTCTCACTAGCAACATAACTTACTTATTCCATTACTATATGTTTTTTCGTATATCTACGTTCCACTTTCCACATGCCATACATTTCACCTACGCATTTACGTACTCCTTCTCTAAATACCTTGCACTCTTCTTCCACTAGCCTTGTTTTGTGCCTATGATACTCTTCATTCAGTATATACATCTTGGTACCGCTGTACGCAGACCACTTTTCCAAGCTCGCTGACTTTCAACACTCCTTTCACATGAAGGACATTTCCTCTTTTCCTAAAACAACCACAAACTTTCTCACTTTCGTTGATCAATAAATATAGCAGGGCATTCCATTTGCTGCCCTTCCCAGCATGTTCACGTCCAATAACCTCTCTTTTGTACGTCTGTCAATTAACACACAACCTAATAACGTTCACTGATTCCCAGACCCACTCATAAATGTTTACTTTTGTGTTCTTTCTTGTAAAGCTTACGTGTCTTATCACTATATTCCTCTTGGGCATGAAAGTGTGGATATGAGCTTCTATATATTGTCTTAATACACTTCCTGATATGATAAACACTGGACAACATACAGTCTGCGATCCTAATGACGATGATGTGATTAAGGAACTGGATCCCTAACCCACGGGGTTGCTGTTATGTTAAGGTCCAGATGAAATTTACAAGACCATAGATGGTAGAGGGGGAGGGACGGAGAGGAATATAGATAGGAGGTAGCGGCGGGTGACAGAACCAGACACGCGTCTACAATAATGATGAGCGAGGAGCAGCCCATCACAGGGACATAAAGGAGGCATTACAGACTTGATGGAATTATGGTCAGGTTGTCCACTTATGATTTTTTGCTCTACCTGGCTGGGGAAAGCTGGAGGGAAATCTATGACCAGGCGTCCACGTCTCGCTGCTGGTGACTCGACATGACTGCCGCCCCAAGAATACACACACACACACACAGAGTTGGTCTGGAAGTCCAGTTAGTTCTTTGTCAATAGGTAAGACTAGCAGGCTGAAGAGTGGCACCCTCAGTTGTCCATGACACTGGCAAAGCTTGAGCAAATGTGTGATTCTTCGCCTTACTAACTTCTCTCCCACTCGATCCTTGAGCAGTATTATGGTCTAGCCATAGCCACTGCAACACATGCTGCTGAAGACAAGATACATTTTCCTTGGTCTGTGAATTGGCGTCCATCTTTATCGAACAAAGTCAGGTCACTGAAGTGGACCACATCAAGCGTCTAAGTCAGATTCGAAACGCCTGAATTTTCGACATAAATTCTCGAGAAAACTTTAATTTCCACTTTTTCCCCCACTGTGAACACGAGAGTTGGAAACATCCGTCCCATATGATCATTCTTGACTGTTGTGCATCAGACTCGTCCTGGGTCTTCTGGGTACCATCCAGCTGACCTGAGACTCCCCACCTCCATGTGTGAGGCAAGTCTCCACTGCTGTAGGGCGGGTCGTAGCCCCTCACCACGGGAGGCTCCAGGCTTGGCAATCCTATCCTGGTGTACACAGTCTCGGACCTTCATCGCCCGCGTGTCGTTAAGTCCAGCACCCAGCGCCTGCAATGGCATCTTTCGTCATTATTATAGGCTGTACCACAACTCTGGTGGGAGAGGGTCATACTCCCCTCCGTTGCCAGCCGGGGGGAAGGAATGTCAGGACACTGCATCAAGTCGCGTCCTCATGATGGACACTGGGAGTGGGTTCTCGCAGTCAGGTTTTGAGGATGGTGTGTGTGGGGTCGAGTTGTGGCTAGGGAGGGGATGAGTCGTTCGCCGGAGAGACGAACCTGTTCCTACCGCATCCCGTGAAGGGGATAGGATCTATCCTCCTCATCCATCTAGGACCCAACGCTAACCTGGGGTGTTTACAGTGGTATGCCACAGTTTATGACGGGGTGATCCATGCGACGCAAATCATATCATTTTTCCCCTCCATCATAATCGCCTGTTTTACCCCATCGAAACCTGTTCGACGCTGCTCAACATACGGCACAGCTCGTCACTATACTGACAAAAGTTCATTGAATATTTTACAGAATATCGTATTTCCCAGATATTCACTTTTGTCGTATATTTCATATAACTTTTTAATGCACTGCTGGGCTTAAAAAACTTTTCCATATTCTCGTTATTCTATTTTGAAATTTTTACGTTGATTATTTTACCAGGAATTTTGAAAAAAAAAAATTACAAAAACACACAAAGGATTTGCACAAAGGATTTGCATATATTAAACTTCACAGACACAAAAATATTGTGTGCGAATTTTCTGCAAATAAATATCTGTCCTGACTGTCTATCTATCTATCTATCAGTCCATAACAATGAGTTGAAATCGACGGATATGTAAATAACCTGCATAGTTACTGGATGGTAACAGATGGTATATATAACTTGCATTAATTTTCCAAAAGTTACTCGGAAAACAGACTAAATAAAAGAGAGTTTATTTGTGGAGGTAAATCTCTTTACTGAACACGTAAGATAAAAGAGCAGAAACGTTTAGTGTTTTCTTGACCAATGGTTACATGTATGCGGAGAAAGTCTTGTCGTCTATACTGGAGTACACTCTTTGTTCTGTCTTGTAATCTATACAGGAGCACACTCTTTGTCCTGTCTTGTCGTCTATACTGGAGTACGCTCTTTGTTCTGTCTTGTAATCTATACAGGAGTACACTGTTCGTTCTGTCTTGTCGTCTATACTGGAGTACACTCTTTGTTCTGTCTTGTCGTCTATATAGGATTACACTCTTTGTTCTGTCTTGGCGTCTATATAGGATTACATTCTTTGTTCTGTCTTGTAATCTATACAGGAGTACACTTTTTGTTCTGTCTTGTCGTCTATACTAGAGTACACACTTCGTTCTGTCTTGTCATCTATACTGGGGTACACTCTTCGTTCTGTCGTGTCATCTATACTGGAGTACACTTTTTGTCCTCTCTTGTCATCTGCACTGGAATACAATCTCTTATTCTCTGATACAATAGGTGAAATACGCTGGTTCTTCCTGAGTTATACAGGCTCACCTTATCAGATCTATTCAATTGATCTTCTCAATGAATAATTCCTACATTATGCAAATTCGTGTTTGAAATGTTTTCGAGTGTCGTACATTTGTTAATAATTGTAAATATCCATTTGTAAGGACACTTTCACACATAACCCACCTGCCCACACACACACAAGTAAATGTATATATGTAAATATAAATATGTATTTATCTACATATCCATACAATATTGAGAGCATATGTTTTCTTTTTTGGCCTCTCTTTCCCTTTTCCTCTTTACAACGTTGCCTGAGCCACTCCCTCCCTATTCACTCTATGCCCATCTCAATCCCTCTACTTCCCACTGTTCATTACGTTCCCTTCCACTACGCCACTCTATCTATCCTTCCCAGCGTCCAGGTAGCCCACCATCCTTCTCTCTCCTCTCTTGTTTCTCTTCCACGCCACATTTACTCGTGTTTCTCTCTCTCTCTCTCTCTCTCTCTCTCTCTCTCTCTCTCTCTCTCTCTCTCTCTCTCTCTCTCTCTCTCAACAACAGGCCCGAGGGCAATCAATGTGTTAAGAACCATGACAGTGAATGCTGGTCTTCTGTTCTGATATCATGGGTGCTGTTCACACACACACACACACACACACACACACACACACACACACACACACACACAATGCCGCCCCAAAGTCCAGAGGAGGCAATTACAGCAAGAGATAATGAACAACGGAAACTGCTGCAGCTGGAGAGTAATATTATCAGACTGGAACAGCGTCGTTCAGAGGCAATCAGATCATCAGGCGACAAGATCTTGTACACAGAGAACACAGGCAGCGTCGACCTGCCGGATATTGGCTCTGTCTAAATCTCCCACACATGTCGCCTGCCTCCGGGAATTACCCAAATATCTGGTGAGATGACGACTTGCCCAAGGGTCACCATCATCATCTGGTGAGATGACGACTTGCCCAAGGGTCACCTTCATCATCTGGTGAGATGACGACTTGCCCAAGGGTCACCTTCATCAACTGGTGAGATGACGACTTGCCCAAGGGTCACCTTCATCATCCGATGAGTTTCTTTAGTCTTGAGAACATGTCTATTGCACGAAATGACTCGCGTCTCCGCTATTCTAACGCGACCCCGTCCCGCACAGTAATAGTGGCAATAGATATCAAGAGAGCGTTTGACGCTGCCCCGCGTCGCGTCCACACACACACACACACACACACACACACACACAAAAGACACTTGACACCACCCTCCACATGCCTCTCCTGCTTCGATCTACTCAGCCCTACATGACGGGAAATTCCTATGGGTAATTCACGGGGGAAAAACTGAGTTCGCGTTCGCATCACCGGGATCACAGGAGAGGGTCGTTAATTAGGCATTCGTAAGAGGATTTGTGTTTGCCAGCCACACCAAAGTAGGGAGAGGCTGCTGTGTGTTTTCTCTTTCGTTTGAACATGGCTAACTCGGTGTTCTTTTTTTTTTCTCTCTACTGAATCATTTGCCTAGTTCTCAAAGTTCTCCTGAGAACTGGACGTAATGAGAGGCAGTTTCTCCCTCGCGGACTGAATGTCTTTTTGGGTGATATATCTGACGAAAGGTCAGAACGCAAGAGGCTCTTTAAAACTTGGACATTAACACACCTTTTATGACCACGGATACACCCATGGCCGGTCACGAAAAATATCATGGGCAGGGCAACTCCCTTCAGGCAATGAGACGTGGGATTTTGACTTCTCGTCTGTGGCTGTTGCGAGACACCGGGAGAAAAGTGTGTGTTGTGTAGCGTCATGTCGGAGGCGTTGGGGGTGGTCAAGGGTTCCTTGTCTGGTGTCCTGTTGGAGTGTGTTGATAGTGTGATGTCACCAAGCGGCCCCTTGGTTTTCACAGCCGCTTGTGCGCCATGTGACATCACTGCCACGGTAAACTGATGTCCTCCTGATGTCTCTCTTGGTAACCTAAGGTATCATTCTTCTTAAACATGAATAAAAATGTTAACTCTTTTTTTTTTCTTTTTCTCTCTCTCTCTCTCTCTCGACTGTGAACCACAATAATATCCGTGGAAACTCTGTTCTTTCAGCTGGTTGATTAAATATTTGCATACGTTAATTAGATTTGTCACAGGCAAAGGTTAGGAGGGAATACTTCAGTTATTTTACACTGAAGTTAAAAAACATGGCGAAAACTACAAGAGAGGAAATTCGATGAAGATTTATCTTCAGTCTTCTCCATGGAAGATGGTGCGAAATAATTCCTCATAGGCAAAGGTTTTCAGTACTCTGAAGGTGTGAAAATATAATGAACTTGTTTTTTCTATGTAATTTTGCGTCCAGAGAAATGGAGAGCCAAGTGGAATACCCTCTAGCTTCTTTTTCTCTTTCTCTCTCATCTATGCACACTCATATTCTCACACGAAGCGAGACCCTCCTTCACATCATCACACAACTCAATCATCGCAGGGAGTGACCACAACCCATCCCCAAGACTGCATCCCCAAGACTGAGTAACAATACCGTCTACTGAGTCAAGTCAGCACCACAGGCTGGTAAATCAGGCTGCGTGTAATGCACGAGAGAAGCAAGCAAACATCTCTGGCGATGCGTTATCTGGCGATGCATTATGCTAGCGCGTCACAGTCCAGGATACATTTTCCATTGAGCCATTCCTGTTACCGGTCTGTTTTAATTACGTGTTTATGTAAACATGGCTACAGGTGTGATGATCCCTATGTGACATCATATTATCATCTTCAGTGCCGTGGAGTTCATGTGATGTCAATATTAGGGTGCGTCTTGATGTCTTTTTTTTTGATGAAGTCAAACAGACAAGTATTGTCATATTGACGTCAGCAACCTGATGTCAGTAATATACCATTGCTGATGTCACCGCATCGACAATACCACACGAGTTATCGATCATATGACATCAATTTCTTCTTCTGATGTCATTTTCACCCACCATAACACCACGACGTCAACAAATTGCCTTCACTTCCACGACAGTGAAGGCAATAAGACATCTACACTCTGTCAGGATGTCATCTGTGTCCACCACATTACCACGACGTCCTCAAAGGGGACTTCATTTCCTCGACCCTTGTACATCCTTCCCAGCGACTGTGGGAGTTCAGGATCCAGGGTTGTCCTCCACAGAACCACATGTACAGCGGCTCCACAACTTCTCCCCCCTGAAGAAAATATCCCAGACTGGCCAGAAAGAAGAAAAAGATGTCTAATGCTTCGTAAATGTTAATCAAACATTGACTCGTGTTAATTAAGAGACACGTACAAAGCCGGTGGGTTTTGCAAGTCTGATGTTCCCTTGGTAAAGAAGGTAATTAATAGGGTCAATATTGAAAGAAAAATGACGCCAGGGTTTAAAACCATGAGCAGTATGGAAGTGAAATACAGGCCATTTCTTTTGTTAGGTAAGATATTAGATCTGAGAAGGTCCAGGGGTGTTGGGCCAGGTGGGTGTGTATACCTATCTATCTATCTATCTATCCATATATATATATATATATATATATATATATATATATATATATATATATATATATATATATGATACTAAAACTACTGCTGTTACTACAACTACTACTACTACTAGTACGAATACTAATACTAATAATGATAATAATAATAACAATAATAATAATAATAACAGTAATCTAATTCAGGAAACGTGTCATCAAAATCAGCATCAAAGGTGAGCCTCAGGTTTGGTTGATAACAGTGTAGTGTAATATGTTGGGGGAAGAACTTAGGGGGAGGAGGAGGAGGAGGAGGAGGAGGAGGAGGAGGAGGAGGAGGAGGCGGAGGAGGAGGAGGAGGAGGGGGAAATTCCAATTAATGTTTGAGGTGTACGCAATAGTCTCAGGAACAATTTCTGGCCCGTAGGACTTTGGTGGCTTACCCCGCCCGCCCGCCCGCCCGTCTCCCAGCTCCAAAACAGGAATGTTCGATGTTCACAACAGTATGGGGTGGGGGGAGGGGTGGAACCTTACAACAGGCGAGCGTTAACAGATATGGTGAAGGCAGTGGCTGGTCGAGAGGTAGATAATGATAATGGCAGTGACTGGTCGTGAGCCAGATATGGTGAAGACAGTGACTGGTCGCGAGCCAGATACAGAAGTGGCAACATAACAATAACACATCTTCACCCTAGTCTTAAGGTTCACAGTCTTCCTGCCTCTTATAAGGTTAAGAACCCAAGGACCAAGTTGCCGTTCCGTATTCAAAACATACACGTCCATCGGGATGAATATGTATATCAACATTTGCATATACATCTCTCGGGCCACAGAAGGGACAGTGGCACACATACACATTGTCAAAGCGGTTATCTTCCTTTCTGCCTCACAAATAAAGTTGTTGACACTCACGCGACACACACCCACTCTCTTTCCTCCCTTCTTACACATCACATATCACATACAAATCTCCTTTTTCTGAGTTTACCCGGCGGTGAGCGCTACGCGCTAGCCTTGCCTCACGTTGGAAAAATGATCACAGGTAATGTAAGTTCAACGGACGAGACAGACGACACCTGGTTGAGGCTAAAACGTCTCTGAACATCCAGTTTCTCCCCATATTTCTTTTTCTTTTTAAAATCCGTTATGCCATTCTCTTCTCAGCATCATAAAACATACTTGGTATTCTCGTAACATCTGACCTACCCTGGACACCCGATCCCACACATGTATTAGCTAAGTCTACCTCTGAAGAAACAATTAGTCTCGTTCAGATGCCATAAATTCTGTTCTGATAGTTGCTCTGATTGGACGAGACGTTGATCCGTCCCTGTAGGGAGTACTGCTCATTCAGCTGGGTAGGTTCCAGCTCTACATAAGATACTAAATAGGATCGAGTCTAAAACAACCCGACATATCACCTTATACGGTCCAACTGTCTTGCCCTGTGCCACAGTAATGGTTCACTCTCCCTCTTTTACAGATATTACTTTGGTTTCTTCCCCGAGTGCTGGCTGCTTGTGTGCCCCCCTCCCCCTGCCATTAGCTCGACCACGTAATACCCTGGAAACTCTTCATCATAGGATTACAGCGTGGCTGGTGGAAGCCCCAGGGGTAGGCCGTTGTGATACCTTTGTCCCCTAATGTCTTTCCAAACAAATTTGACCCGACCCGTTCTCAGTAGTGAGAATTCTAAGAGATGTTTCCGATTTCTCCTCTTCATCTCTCTCTCTCTCTCTCTCTCTCTCTCTCTCTCTCTCTCTCTCTCTCTCTCTCTCTCTTTTATATTTCAATCAAGGTCTAGCCTGAACGTTAGACTTGTGTTCGAGACTGGAGCCTCCAACATATGAAAAGAGGAAATTTGCATAATATTTCTCGCTGTTGATGATGTGATTTACACACACTTAATGTGTAAACACAGACACTGGCTGTGGTATCTTTCCCGCCTCTGATTATTTTTTTTACATTTCACACATCGAGCGTCTGTGACCAACAGGTGATAACTGAGTGCAAGAACACACTCTAGACATCCTCCATTCTTACTCTGACACGAACTCCTCCTTACCACCTCGCGAGACATTTAAGCCACGCACTCAATGTGATATTCAGTGATCTCGTAAATTCTCGCTCGTCTGAAATGAAAAATGAATTGCTCCCTGGTGGTCAACACTGTTTACATATCCGTGTTGCCATTTGCAGATATCCATATTTTTTTTTCCCTCTTTCCCATTCTCGCCCGTGAGCTGTCTCATTCGGCCGCTTCTCCTGTATGATATAAGTGGTGTGATGAGCCTTTTGGTTTCCATTTCTTACTGCGCCCTCAGTATTTTAAAAGAGTTCACGTCGTTCCCCCTCAATAATATCTTGCTTTTTCCTCATATGACCTTTTCTTCTGACCTCCCGCCGACCTCTGACACGAGCCAACGTGACCTGCCTCACCTTGCGGGGTTGCAATAAGTCCCCCCTAACAATATTTCTGAAATAATCCTTTCCCCAGCGCCTGGCTCTCTTCTTTCTACGATAAATTTAACATTAATGTGATATATATATATATATATATATATATATATATATATATATATATATATATATATATATATATATAAAGTGAGGCGTTGCTAAGGTTCCACTTCTCGTATATACTGACTGTTCTGAATATTCAGTCTCATTCTTGTATCTCCTATGACGAAGTAATCACACGAAAGTGCACTTGGGACTTATCGTGTTTCATATATCCTCGTGGTTATCAGCATACACTAGAGCACACGCATCACTCTCACCTTACCTTACTGCAATATATATATACATACATATTTACATATATATATATATATATATTTTTTTTTTTTTTTTTTTTTTTTTATACTTTGTCGCTGTCTCCCGCGTTTGCGAGGTAGCGCAAGGAAACAGACGAAAGAAATGGCCCAACCCCCCCCCCCATACACATGTACATACACACGTCCACACACGCAAATATACATACCTACACAGCTTTCCATGGTTTACCCCAGACGCTTCACATGCCTTGATTCACTCCACTGACAGCACGTCAACCCCTGTATACCACATCGCTCCAATTCACTCTATTCCTTGCCCTCCTTACACCCTCCTGCATGTTCAGGCCCCGATCACACAAAATCTTTTTCACTCCATCTTTCCACCTCCAATTTGGTCTCCCTCTTCTCCTCGTTCCCTTATGTAAGTAGGAGAGATGGCCAGAGAGCGTTATTGGATTACGTGTTAATTGACAGGCGTGCGAAAGAGAGACTTTTGGATGTTAATGTGCTGAGAGGTGCAACTGGAGGGATGTCTGATCATTATCTTGTGGAGGCTAAGGTGAAGATTAGTATGGGTTTTCAGAAAAGAGGAGTGAATGTTGGGGTGAAGAAGGTGGTGAGAGTAAGTGAGCTTGGGAAGGAGACCTGTGTGGGGAAGTACCAGGAGAGACTGTGTACAGAATGGAAAAAGGTGAGAACAATGGAAGTAAGGGGAGTGGGGGAGGAATGGGATGTGTTTAGGGAATCAGTGATGGATTGCGCAAAAGATGATTGTGGCATGAGAAGAGTGGGAGGTGGGCTGTTTAGAAAGGGTAGTGAGTGGTGGGATGAAGAAGTAAGAGTATTAGTGAAAGAGAAGAGAGAGGCATTTGGACGATTTTTGCAGGGAAAAAATGCAATTGAGTGGGAGAAGTATAAAAGAAAGAGACAGGAGGTCAAGAGAAAGGTGCAAGAGGTGAAAAAAAGGGCAAATGAGAGTTGGGGTGAGAGACTATCAGTAAATTTTAGGGAGAATAAAAAGATGTTCTGGAAGGAGGTAAATAGGGTGCGTAAGACAAGGGAGCAAATGGGAACTTCAGTGAAGGGCGTAAATGGGGAGGTGATAACAAGTAGTGGTGATGTGAGAAGGAGATGGAATGAGTATTTTGAAGGTTTGTTGAATGTGTCTGATGACAGAGTGGCAGATATAGGGTGTTTTGGTCGAGGTGGTGTGCAAAGTGAGAGGGTTAGGGAAAATGATTTGGTAAACAGAGAAGAGGTAGTAAAAGCTTTGCGGAAGATGAAAGCCGGCAAGGCAGCAGGTTTGGATGGTATTGCAGTGGAATTTATTAAAAAAGGGGGTGACTGTATTGTTGACTGGTTGGTAAGGTTATTTAATATATATATATATATATATATATATATATATATATATATATATATATATATATATATATATATATATATATATATATATATAAACACAAATGTAGTAAATTTGCAATTTTAACAGTTAAGATTCATAATTTGCAAAACTATAATTTTGGGAAAAGACAGAACCACATCATCCACCTCCATTAAAATTACCTAGACTTATTGTAAAACTATTGATTCTTCATATTATATGCATAACCTCAGCTGTGTCCCGTCCAATCTGACCCTAAGATCCCAGGGGAGGGACGAGAGAGAGAGAGAGAGAGAGAGAGAGAGAGAGAGAGAGAGAGAGAGAGAGAGAGAGAGAGAGAGAGAGAGAAAGAGATTAATACAGACGTGGGGATGGCAATGCTACCACGCCCTGACGTGCACACGTTTATATGGTGAAGATTCACCAGCGCGACGAGTGCATGGTAAATAGTCACACACACAGACACACACACACACACACACACACACACACACACACAGGCGGGACCTGGGACGCTGATCAAAGATGCTGCTGTGATATAAGGCGAGTCCCTGGAGGTTTTCAAGAGGTAAGTTAGACGCTCCAGGGGTTTTCCAGTTCTTGGCTCCACAATCTGGCGAGTCTTAGTTGAAGATTCCAGGCCGGAGTTAGCACACGATGCCTGGATTTAAAAAGGCTCTAGGCCCGAGCGTCATCGACTGGGATAAAAAGCTTCCAGAATTGAGATCCAGCGAGCGGCCCCGTGAGGCCTGTGAGTCTATTTCCAGGACGGATGATGGCACGACGGTGTCCCTGGCGGTGATGACGTCAGGCGTAAACACCTCTTCCAGGAGCAGACTGAGATCTTCCTCAGTACTGAACTTCCCAGCTAGGCTTGTGGACATCTGGAAGACCAGAACGGAGATGGAAAAACGAGCTGTGGCTTCTTGAATCGTGGACATCTGGAAGACTAGAACGATGGAAAAAACGAGCTGTGGCTTCTTGAATCCTAGGGACAGACCGTCTGCCAAAGAATCTTTTTCTTCCCTCCTTTCCGAAGACGTGATCTGGAAGGTCTTGCGGAGTTTTAAGAAGAATACACATCATGACACATTATTCATAAGAAAGACATGTAACGGATGATCTGATGGTTTATGACGAGGTTATCTGCTGGGAGGACGCTGCTTGTCTCCTCCTAAAGTTCCTGGTCTTTATAAATGGTGTCATGAGAGTATGGCAGAAGGCTTGAGTTATGGACCTGTAACCCAGAGGAACAAGACCAAGGAGAGTCTTGTCTTCTGTGTTACGAAGTCATTCGCTCATGAGCCTTCAGGACGACGACCTCCGAGTCGAGTGTTACCATCATCCTTCATGACAGACTCTCCAGGTCATGCGTCATGACCCTTACTGGCTGCCCCCATGCCATGTGTCATGTTAGCTCGATGTATCAGATACATCTTAGGTGGAAAGCAGCCCACGGAGGGAGGGATACGACCCATTTCAGGACAGAAATCCATTAACTTTAACTCACTGGGTGTAGGTACACACGAGAGAGTGCATCAGCTCACTCACCTCAGGTTACATGTGATATCATCTTTTTCGCGTTGGTTGGAATACCCCATATTGTGCTCCCGTTACTCAAAAGGTTCTGTAGTTCAAGATATTTGGTTTATGATAAGATTATGAAATCTGTGCGGCACGATTTTTTCTTCTCGTGGTACAGCCAATGTGTTTCTGTAGGGAGAAAGACAGAGTCAAGTCCTATGCCAGAATTCGAGAAATGGATCGCAATTTTCTATTTTCATTGAAGCTCTCCAAAGAAATTGTGTGTGTGTGTGTGTGTGTCTCGTAAGTGGGGAAAGTGAGGACCATATGCGTTCTGTGTCTTCACTGTGGCTCTTAGGGGGTGTACACAATCTATTCCTTTTTGTAGTAACATAGTAACGGGTGATGCCTGGAGCACAGAGACCAAACGTGACGTCATCAAGTGTACACAGAGCGACAGCAAATAACCGTGATAGGCTAACAAAGACTCGGTGTTCAAACAGGCCAGCCAATCAGCTGAGACCAATATTGCCATTTAAACCACTGTAATCAAATACCTGGTTATTTCTCCCTCCCCTCCTCCCCCAACCATTTCTCTGAGGCAACGAACCCCACCTTGGGTCAACAAGCCGAGCCAACGGAGTGATTGTATGTTTGCCATAAAGGAATTAAGCAAACACCCAGCGAATTAAAGGTCTATCCCATGGCTCACAGTGAAGGGTGGGAGTAAGGAATCCATTTTCCCCACCCTGGAGTTAACTGGTGCAAATGACGAGTGTGTGGGTTGCAATACCGGAGTCTGTCTCGCCTTTTGCACACACACACACACACACATATTCATAGGGGAGAAAGAATACTTCTCACGTATTCCCTGCGTGTCGTAGAAGGCGACTAAACGAGGAGGAAGCGGGGGAGGGCTGGAAATCCTCCCCTCTCATTTTTAATTTTCCAAAAGAAGGAACAGAGAAGGGGGCCAAGTGAGGATATTCCCTCTAAGGCTCAGTCCTCTGTTCTTAACGCTACCTCGCTAACGTGGGGAAGGCGAATATGTGTGGGGAAAAAAAAATATACATATATATATTCTATACCCGGTGTTGATGGCTTGTCTGATTCGTTTGAACAATGTCCCTTGGGATAAACTCTGGGACGATCGCACCTTGCCTATGGCAAGACTCTGCTGCAAACTTGTACCTCTATGTTACTGTATCTCCGAGTCGACCCCACTTTAATGAAACAGTTACTCCAAGAGATCACGTATATTCCGAAAGTCCAGTATTAAATTCTGTTAATTACTATTTAGAAAAATATAACTACATCAATCCGGAAATCAAATGGAATTTGCTATCATTACTTTCAGAGGGAGAAATATATGTTTATCTTTTTTTTTTTGGCCAAAATAAGAATCGACGTTGTGTATCCGAACAATCGACGTGCTATTTCAGGCTCATGTAACATCAGTAATATATCGAAACAATGCACAGACGTGAATACAAGTACTCACATGATAAGAAAAGCAATTATCGAAATAAAAAAGCATGAATTGTCGTGACCATTCATCTCATCAAAATTACAGAGGAAACCGCGTTGCATTTCATGATAATATTACAGCTTGTAGCTGACAGCAACTAGGGTACATACTCTGCCTCCTTAGCTCATGCAGGAGTGATGACCAGTGATGACTATATACTGCACGCCATTCGTTGACATGGAACATGGGTGTTTTGGTCCACAAGTTATCATAGTCTGTCCTGCTTTTAGCATTCACGGAAGACACTCCAAGTGCTCTTGGGCACAGTGGTGCTCGTGATGTAGTATGTGTTGATGGCGAAGAGGAAAATGAAACATGATAAGTTCCCAGGTGCACATTCGTGGCGGGCGTCTTAGCTACGTCTCTTCCTTCTATATCACCTGACTGTTCTACGTCTTCTATCCCATTCTCATATCTCTCCTGACGATGTGATCACCACACGAAAGTGCACTTGGGAACTTATCGTGATTCATTTTCCTTGTGGTTATCAGCAAACACACACACACACACACACACACACACACACACACACCAGGTTAGTTCTATAACAACGTTAGAAACAGACATGAAAAGTGATATGATATCTCCAGGTGCAGACATGACAAATGCTATGACAGCTTCAGAAGCAGGTGTGTGTGTGTGTGTGTGTGTGTGTGTGTGTGTGTGTGTGTGTGTGTGTGTGTGTAGTGTCAATATATCAAGTCTTTGAAAGTACTCAAAAATACCTGAAATCATATTCATACATACAGAGTGTTGAAGACCCCACTCCAAACACGACAGTCACACTGGTGGACAAAGGAATGTGATGAACTGTCAAAAGCTTTTAGTGTTAAAGCTTCGAGTTGGATCCGGTACGTGGAGTGCTGGAAGGTGTTGAATCATGAGCAGGGTATTGCAACACCCCAGAGACGCGATACCTTTGTCACAGTACCGAGGTGAGGAATTCGACGCACGTACCAATCTGTGCTGCTCACTAACTAGACAACAATATATATATATATATATATATATATATATATATATATATATATATATATATATATATATATATATATATATTTTTTTTTTTTTTTTTTTTCATACTATTCGCTATTTCCCGCGATAGCGAGGTAGCGTTAAGAACAGAGGACTGGGCCTTTGAGGGAATATCCTCACCTGGACCTCTCCTCTGTTCCTTCTTTTGGAAAAAAAAAAAAAAAAAAAAAACGAGAGGGGAGGATTTCCAGCCCCCCGCTCCCTTCCCTTTTAGTCGCCTTCTACGACACGCAGGGAATACGTGGGATGTATTCTTTCTGCCCTATCCTATATATATATTGTTGTCAAGAGTTAGCCATAAATAATTCCTTTAGGTGTCTGTCAATCAAATGTTTAATATCAAAAGTTATTTTCTCTGATTAGAATGTTCCATCAGTGTACCTTCTCTCTCTCTCTCTCTCTCTCTCTCTCTCTCTCTCTCTCTCTCTCTCTCTCTCTCATAATTGGTCAACTCACGTTGCATTTCGAAAGTTACAATCATTTTTTGGGCGACAAATCTGACAATTCGTAGTTGTAAAAAAGCCAACGCCAACATCGCCCATGAATAACTGAGGTTAAATTAGTTAGCAAGTCCTCAACACACACGTACATCACTGTTGGACAGTGTACACTGGATCCACGAACAGTTCATCTGTTGGATAAATTCATTGTTTCACCTACAACGCGACGGAAAAAATTGGTAGTTTGTAAGCTCTTTGATTGGGCTGCCAATACCTAGGATGGTAAATCATGAATAAGCTGCTAGTCTGTTTGAACCCAGATAAGGGAACCTGTTATATCTATCTATATCTATCTATCTATCTATCTATCTATCTATCTATATATATATATATATATATATATATATATATATATATATATATGTGTATATATATATATATATATATATATATATATATATATATATATATATATATATATATATATATATATATATATCCATGGGGATGGGGGAGAAAGAATACTTCCCACGTATTCCCTGCGTGTCGTAGAAGGCGACTAAAAGGGGAGGGAGCGGCGGGCTGGATATCCTCCCCTCTCATTATCTTTTTTTAATTTTCCAAAAGAAGGAACAGAGAAGGGGGCCAGGTGAGGATATTCCCTCAAAGGTCCAGTTCTCTGTTCTTAACGCTACCTCGCTAACGCGGGAAACGGCGAATAGTTTGAAAGAAAGAAATAAATATATATATACATATGCAACAATCACCACTGGAAAGAGATAATAAAAACGGTAAGTGCTTTCATTTATTACATCCTGAGGATTTAATAATGAAAGTACTCACTGTTTTTATTTTCTCCCTCCTGAGGTAATTGTGGCATACATCACGTTAAAGTGAAGGTACTGCATATATATTTATATATATATATATATATATATATATATATATATATATATATATTAGAAAGGATCACAATTTTGTGCGTGATCAAGATATTCTTATGAGTCCACGGGGAAAATGAAACACGATAAGTTCCCAAGTGCACTTTCGTGTAATAATCAGATCATCAGGGGAGACACAAGAGAGAAATATAAGTCAGTTGATATACATCGAAGAGACGAAGCTAGGACGCCATTTGGTAAACATGCGATTGTCTAAGACATACATGCAGAGAGAGAGAGAGAGAGAGAGAGAGAGAGAGAGAGAGAGAGAGTGTCTGCGGTTTCTAAAATATTTCTTCAGCCAATATATCATAAATAAAGCTCTTTATATGAAGAAATTGACAGAGGCTAATAAAGTATAATGAATGAAAACGAGTGAAAGAAAAGAAATATTCATATCTCACTTCACACTCATTGTAATGAATGAATATTTTCTATCATTTCCCCTGAAAGACTAACCTCAAAATTGAACAGGTAATGACCCCATCTCCTTCAATTCCCTTTTTCTTATTTCGTGTCAAAAAAAGAAGAAATCTGACTCTAAGAAGCACACCATATCCAGCGATTTCCAAATCCTCGCTGAAGACATTTCTTTCCTGAAAACGAAGTCTCTCGTCCAACCTTGCTGGAGATCCATCTTACCAGCGAATGAAGGATTGTGAAGTTTATCGTGGCGATCATTCTCAGGTGAGGGGCAATACACACGGCTAAGTAGGCCATTTTAACGCCCAGAAGGACGTCGTAAAGCTGAGTTATACCTTGTGGAGTTGACAGACTCCGACGTTATTGGGAGCAGTTGGCTGGCTGACTGGTCCTCCAGCTTAGGCTGTGGGAAGCCGCCCATACACCTGATTATCTCCCTTCACGCGGGCGTGGGAGGCCTCGGCCGTGGTAGGGGGGTGTCTTCGTCACTCCTTCTTCACTCATCCTCTCCAAATGTCCAAACCATTTCAGCTCACTCGGCTCCATCTCTTCCAGTCATGTTTAGCTCATTGTAACGCCCCCACACCCTTATTTTTTTTTTGCACTGCCGTTCCTTACATGGCCAATCCACAGCTCACAACATCTTATCCCCAAGCATTTCATTTCCAGCACATCTAAGACTTAAAAAACACGTGAGAATCGTTATCCGCCAGATATACAAAAATCTAATCTAAGTCTGGAGAGAGATACCGAAGGAGAAAAAGACATCTATGTGGTAGATCTGACGTAGATCAGAGACATCAGATCAAAACAAATACGACAAACAGGCACTGGAACTAAGGCGGGAAAAAACCAGAGCTTATTTGTGGCTGAAGAGATGAAACTGAGTCGTAATTTGAAAGAAAATACAGGCAGAGAAAAGTCTGCCTGACTTTATAGAAACAACGATCAAGGAACCAAAGACAGATAAATAAATCGTCAAATTTGTGCAAAAGTTGGAACAACAACAAACAGGATTTCTTCCTGGGTAAATAAACTCTTTGAAATAAAAGACAGTCTAACGGTAAACAAAACAAAACAAACAAACCCCCCCCCAAAAAAAAAAAAAACCCTGGGTGATGCCAAGGAAACGCGGAAGGTCAACATAATCAACAAAGTCAAATCTTTCCTGAGAGTTAACTGGAGACGCTGAGAAAAATGGCAAACAACACTAATATGTCTACCGATTTTTTAGATAGAAAAGGCTACCACCAATATATCGGTTATGGATGAAAAAAACAAACAAACAAAGGAAGGAGTCAAGACACGCGTTAATATTGACCTAAATTTGCTAAAATTGGACGTGGTCAATAACATTACTCCTTTCTCGGCTGAAGAAAATTAAATTAGAGTGAAGCGGGTAATGAAGAAATGGTCACTGTACTAAAGAAGTTGAAGGTAAATTTCATTTATCTCAGAAGTAAATGGTTTATCTATTATGACAGTGAAGATACTATAACGTTCCCAATATCTATCATTACATTCTTTATCAATTACATTTTCTGAAAAGGTCGTTTTCCTCTTCTTAATCATGAAAAAAAAGTAATCCAGTTGAATTATGATGTTTCCTAGAAGAACGTCTCTTTAAGATCTTTCCGCCCGCCGTTTCCCGTTCATCTTCGACAGAACCTCGACTGTGTTGAGTTCCCCATCATTTGTCTTGCAAAAACATCGCGTCTGACCTTTCCACACGGAATACACACACACACACACACACACACACACACACACACACACACACTCATATACATAAAGTTTACCAAATGGCGTCCTAGCTTCGTCTCTTCGATGCATATCAACTGACTTATATTTCTCTCTTGTGTCTCCCTTGATGATGTGATTATGACACGAAAGTGCACTTGGGAACTTTTCGTGTTTCATCTTCCCCGTGGACTCATAGGAATATATATATATATATATATATATATATATATATATATATATATATATATATATATATATATATATATACACATATATATATTGTGAACCAATTACATTACAGACCATTGGCCTGAACGTACCGTAATCAATCGCCTTTCGCCAAAATACATTCTCACTACACTGATCCTCTGGGGGAGGAGGAGGGTCGAGAGTGTTGGTTTTATATCACGTAACTCAGATCGGGATCAGATACCAATCAGTGCTGCAGGCGATCAAAGGCTTGTTACCGGCAATTTGCACCGGACTGTCTTTTAATTACGAGGGAAATCATACTGCAAGAACGATCCCAGTCGGATCCGGTGTGGTATTTGATGCCGAATGAAACGACGGCGTTTATCAAGTGTATCACGGAACCAATCCCACTGCAAAAACAGATCCGCTTCACACGTTAGGGAAGGGAAATCCAATCGCACTCAGCGAGGGATTAATCAGTGAAATAAAAGACGTCATCAAGGGATCAAAGATGATGCAACACATCCATATCAAACGGTCAGACCTTTTTATACAGTGTCATAAGGCGATGCTCTTTCTGTCCCCGGATGGGAATGACGAACGAGGGTAGATGAGACTGAAGCTAACGAAGGTATAAAAGCCCTGGAGTTAAAAAAAAAAAGTTAAACCGAGGTAGTATCCATAAGCTCTACGAACCATACAGTTATCCGAGATACTTCTGTATCCACGGGTAACTTGTGTCTGGCGACATCACTATACCAATAACACGATGGCTAAAGACTGAGTTGCTTTCTTTATTCCCTGAAGTTATCCAGCTACGAAGCATTTCGTAAACCTATTGATTCACAAGACTGCAAGGTCGCTGCAGAAGTCTCATGCTTCTAAGTGACGGGTTCTGAATATACGTACAAGTATAAACGTATATACTTGTTCTGTGTTACACTGACCAACAACCCGGGGAAAATGTTACACTGGGCGTTACGTGTGGACAGGAGAAGGTTATATGCGTGACACAGGACCTGGACGGGTTTATAAGGGATTATCCAGTTATCACTGTCACAGTCTTATACTTTCTTGTCCCGTATTTAAGACATGTTGCTGCCTTCTGGGGGTGTCTCCCCTCACCTCAGCTGGCCACACGACACATCACGCGCCTCTCCCACAGCAAGTCGGGTCTCAGGAGAGACGAGACAACACTGTCTTACCATCTGTTTCCTCCCATAGTAATCTCCCCAGACCAATGTGGGGCTACAGCGGTGGTCGTCCGGTCAACAACAAGACCAGTGAGGGAAGTTGTGAACGTGAAGATATCTAGTGTGTCCTTTATCATGAGGCAAACCTCAGTGTCATGACGGAACCAGGGAATGTGATGTTACAAAGTTGACAACGAAGACAATGTCTCATCTGTCCTGTAACAGACACACACACACACACACACACACACACACACACACACACACACACACCTGGCTTTGTATGAAGGGTGTGTATACGCGTGTACACACACGTAAGGGTAAAGACATAGCACATATAAACAGAGTTAAGACAATAACAAGTAGATAATAAAAAATAGTCATCACACACGCTGCATACACAAGTGCACATTTGCACGGACACACAGACACACACACACACATTATCTACTAATTAATTACTGTACGTACTTGAATGTAACACTACATGCCCCGTGGACAAGTTACTCTTTGTGTAAATTAATTAAAATGTAATGAAATGAATTTTAGTTTCAGTGACCTAATTACTCGTTACACGCAATCACTCAGGTAATTCCACCGTTTTTCATGAGAGAATATTCAAAACGAGATGGAATCATTAAAATAAAACAGGCGTTTAAACGCTGAAGATTAACATAATCCTGAAGAAGCGACATGGAGGAATAAATGAAAATATAAGGGAGACAGCGTGTCATAAATGAAAATATAAGGGAGACAGCGTGTCATAAATGAAAATATAAGGGAGACAGCGTGTCATAAATGAAAATATAAGGGAGACAGCGTGTCATAAATGAAAATATAAGGGAGACAGCGTGTCTTACTCTCCTCCTGTTCATCTCCATCATGAGAAATGTCAATAAACTTTCTCCAGTTTTGGTCGTCAGTTGATTCTCGAAGGATTTCTGGTGAGAACCTGGCGTGATTCACCCTCACACCATCCACCTATATAGCGTCCAGCCACACACACACACACACACACACACACACACACACACACACACACACAAGAATGAGGACGTCAGGCCAACAGAAGGAAGATAAAGACGTCCCGAAATGCTCCTCCGACACAGAATTCACATACATGTGAAAGTCTCTGTGGTAAATATAAGTTCCGCCTCCCCCACCCCGCCAAAAGAAAAGCGGAGAGATATTCGTAATGGATAAAGAAAACAGAGCATTCCTCCGCCTCTGTTGTCGTAAAGACAAAGAAAAAAAAAAAGAAGTAACGTAAACAATGATCGTTTGTTTTCGACTGTATACATTTTCTTTGTCGTTTGACCACCCGGCGGTGATGGCAACAGGGGGGAAAAAGTTACATCAACGCGGGTGGAGACCTGGCATCGCTGGGCACTGAAAACCGAAATGTCAGAACCATAAATGTGAAACGGGAGATTAAGGAACACACACACACACACACACACACACACACACACACACACGCGCGCGCGCGAAAAGAAGGTACATATTGACTCCAGTCATCGGATCACTGGGCCTGGATATGGCTGGGGGCCAATATCAACGCACATCAAAGTTCCCTCATCAAATCATCATCCACAGAAGTCAATGGCGAGTGAAGTTTGATTCACGGGGAAAAGAAGAAAAAAATAATGAAGTGAAGTCCCTTTTAGTTTCCAGATATCACGCAAGGGAGGAAAAAAAAAAGATATATATACATATATATATATATATATATATATATATATATATATATATATATATATATATATATATATATATTCTCAAGAGTCCACGGGGAAAATAAAACAATAAGTGGACTCGTAAGAATATACTTGATCACGCGCAAGATTGTGATCCTTTCCACCATATATATATATATATATATATATATATATATATATATATATATATATATATATATATATATATATAAACACGAGTGGAAACAATACTGTACTTCCATCCCATTGTTGAAATTTTGATGCGTCACTCACCAGCTCCATTCCGGCTGGAATGGAAGAGGAGCATACAAAACCCCTCACATTGTACGGAAAAAAAATGTCTATGAACATATCAGACTACATTTCACCACCGCAATCAAACGCCTTTTTTTTTTTCTTTTTTGGGTTACACAGCGGCATATTCACACTAACTACACGTCGTAAACCATATTTCACGTATATAAAATAAGTCTACGGATACCAGATACCACACTTCACTTATACGAAAAGGGGGGGTAAATATCCACACATAGACCGTACCTCTACGGACATCAGATACCACGTTTCACTAATGGCAGGATGAAAATCTAATTATGAAACATAACCCTACGGGAAATAGATATCACATTCCAGCCAAGGCAGAAGAGAAATCCGCGAAGGTCAGGGGAAAGGACAGATAACAGAAGACCTGAGTGTCCACGACAAGGTTATGAGAATGAGAGGTTATCAACCAACATTCTCTTAACACCTGGGAGTAAAGTCATTATTAGGTAGGAGAGGATTATGTACGAAGTAGTGGAGATGCTCGGAGCATCGAACTCCACAAAGGTGTTGGTTTTTCTGTGCAGGTGACAGATTTACCCACCTACACTTGTGGAAGAGGGTAATAAGTCCACGCCTATCACAGGGTCGAACTCTGGTCCCCTTCTCTGGGTGCAGCCATCCCGCGGGTAAGGGAGGAAGAGCTGGTTGAGTTTAAGCAAGAGGGAGGAGAAGAGGGAGGAGAAGAAGGGTGGATGAAGAGGAGCGAATAGGAGACAATAGATAAAGAGATGGGGGAACGACAGAGAGAGACACTGCGATAAAGACATCAAGCGGGTGATGGAGAAAGAAAACGACAAGTGGGGAGACTAAACAATAACGTCTTCAGGGAAATCCAATAGAGATTATAATGAGGTTATTTCAATGATCTTGATGACCATTTGATCGTTCCATCACCGGCCAGAGGCGAGAATTACTTCTAGATGAAGTCGTTTCTATGCAAACCACCTCAGTAAATGAAACGGAATTGCAGAGCTGAACAATGTTGTAATCTATTGTAACCTCGCGAGAAGTTTTGGTTAAGAGCTCGGAATATTATGCTCAGGTAAATTATCTAGAAATTCATTCGGGATTTTCTGGGCCAGACCGAAACAGATCAGTATATAATCTTTGTATATATATATATATATATATATATATATATATATATATATATATATATATATATATATATATATATATATATATATAATTGTGGTAATGGCCCTATAAGTATAACTTAATTATCAATAAAGGTAAAGATTTTAGTTGAGAAATCAACAGATAAAGACAGAGGTGTTGAGGAAACCTGACACACACTCTTATCTACGTGTTGATAAGCTGCTCATGTCCTTCCCAGTGAGTAACTGATAACCACGAGATAACAAACGCTAAGTGCCATATTCTTATCTCGACGTACATCAAAGCGACGCTAATCGTGTGAGACGCCACGCTTATCCTACTTTTCCTCCGATGTTTCAACCCCCCTAAGTGAATGTACGAGATTTGATATTCAGTGTCAGGATTTCCCACAGGAAATTACTGGAAACCTCCTCCTGGGATCGAACCCGTGCCCACGAGAAGAGGGGAGGAAGATTGTTTTCAACCTCATTACAATGCCTACATAGTACATATCAACTACATACGCGTCTATTCTACTCTTTGCTTCTTAGGGAATAATAGACATGAGGAAAATATACGTTTTTTGTAGATTTATTTCTTTTTTTCAATACCTATTCGCCATATCCCGCGTTAGCGAGGTAGCGTTAAGAAACAAAGGGCTGGGCCTTAGAGGGAATATCTTCACATGACCCACTTCTCTGTAACTTCTTTACGAAAAAAAATAATATGTATAAGAATATATTGAATTGGCTGATCTTAAATGTCGAAACCTTTCGTTTCCGAGGTTCACCACTGATGTGGGGGCAGTGCACAGTGACATCCCACCCCCCAAACGTCACTGCAGAAGAACGACGAATCCTTTTCCCTGCTCGAACATGTCTCCCAGTCAAGCTTTACCGGCGACTACCTAACAAACAACTCGAGTTTTACATATGTATAAATTCCTGCGCGACCGTGAGAGTTTAGATATTTTTCAAAGTTGGAGGAAAGATATATTTTCACATGGGGACATTTCTGAATGCAGTTATATTCTGTAGTCCAGACATATATATATATATATATATATATATATATATATATATATATATATATATATATATATATATATATATATATATATATATCTGTATATAAAATTTATCTATCTATCTATCTATCTATCTATCTATATACATACATACATACATATATATATATATATATATATATATATATATATATATATATATATATATATATATATATACATACGAATTTACTGTACATGAACGCACACTTTCATAGAACACATAATACCCTCCAACAGCAAGGATTCGAACCCAGGATCTTTTGCGCTTTACTTGGGATCATCCTCGTGGCAACTAGGATATAAACCCCCTATTCCTAGGGGCCAGGCGTAACCAACGGATACAGTACTCCATATTTTAGAGTAATGTATCCATTGGTTAGTTCTAGAGTTTAGAACAAACCACAGATTTTTTCCCCCACTCAGTGTTTTGCAAATGACGTGAAGGAGCTGCTGTGGTTAAAGGTTCACTGGTAGTGTCTAAATGACCAATCAATCCCCAGAGAGAGAGAGAGAGAGAGAGAGAGAGAGAGAGAGAGAGAGAGAGAGAGAGAGAGAGAGAGAGAGAGAGAGAGAGAGAGAGAGAAACTCAACTCCAGGCAGCATATTAACTCGTCGGCACAAATATATATATATATTTCCCCTCTTGTACCCCCCATTTTTTTTTTTTTTTGCAAATGAAATTGGAAAAAGTTTCGGATAGAAATGAACTTTTCTGGTGAAATCATTTTTTTTTTTTTTTTTTTTTTTTTTTTTTTTTTTTACCGTTCTAGATGAAGTATTGGACAATATGCTCGAAGTACTTTAACATTCAGACCAGATATGACTATATATTGGCATTTTCTCCGCTTAACATGTTTACCCCATTTTCTTTTTTTTTTTCCATTTTGTCAAAACACGATGGCAGAGAAATATAGAAGGAAAGAAATACATATATGTATGTATTATGATGTATGTATTATGTATGTATGTATTTATGTACGTACGTATTCATAAACGCATGTAAATTTGTGTAGCTATGCGTATGTATGTGTATGTCATTTCGTCTTTCTATTTGCCCTTTTATCCACACACACACACACACACACACACACACACACACACACACACACACACACACACACAAACACACACACAGACGCACGCACACACACATATACACACATGACACATCACATGTTCAAACATCATCAACATCACCCCTTTTTCCGTTTTCTCCACACGACCTTTCCCAGGGCTTCCCATTAATGGAGTCATGCGCTTACGCCCCTCGCCACCAGTGCGTCTTGCATGGCTTCACGTACGCGCGTCATACTCAACAAGGAGACGTCTCACAGAAAACGTTCTTACGTTTCGTCTAAACGTTTGACTGTTTCACGTCAGAGTTTCGTATAATGGTTACGTTACGTGCCATTCATATTGAGTGCGTCTTATTCATCGAGCCATTCATAATGAATGAGTCTTATTCATCATGCCATTCATAGTGAATGCATCTTATTCATCGAGCCACTCATCTAGCCACACGGGGGAATTATCACCCCTCACTGGCACACGAGGGCATTATTGCACTCACTGGCACACGAGGGCATTATTATACTCACTGGCACACGAGGGCATTATTGCACTCACTGGCACACGAGGGCATTATTATACTCACTGGCACACGAGGGCATTATTATACTCACTGGCACATGAGGGCATTATTATACTCACTGGCACACGAGGGCATTATTATACTCACTGGCACACGAGGGCATTATCATACTCACTGCTAAACGAGGGTACTACTGTACTGTCACACGAGGGCATTATCATACCCACAGCCACACGAGGGCATTATCATACTCACTGCCACACGAGGGCATTATCATACCCACAGCCACACGAGGGCATTATCATACCCACAGCCACACGAGGGCATTATCATACCCACTGCCACACGAGGGCATTATCATACTCACTGCCACACGAGGGCATTATCATACCCACAGCCACACGAGGGCATTATCATACCCACAGCCACACGAGGGCATTATCATACCCACTGCCACACGAGGGCATTATCATACTCACTGCCACACGAGGGCATTATCATACCCACAGCCACACGAGGGCATTATCATACTCACTGCCACACGAGGGCATTATCATACTCACTGCCACACGAGGGCATTATCATACTCACTGCCACACGAGGGCATTATCATACTCACTGCCACACGAGGGCATTATCATACTCACTGCTAAACGAGGGTACTACTGTAGTGTCACACGAGATATTGACACATGACCCTTCCACTTAGCAAAAACTTATCTGACCTCATCACCTCTCGCTAATGGCAATTTTCAAATATCACATTCTAATTTGGCATTGACAATATGAATACTGGATTAGATATATATATATATATATATATATATATACATACACACATTTTCGGAATACATATACAACGCTACTCTGTCGTCATGGCAGTCTGTATGACGTAACTTGCTAATTCCTTGCAATTTACTGATTGGACGCACGATAATTCCATCCGAACCCCTGTGACATTTGACCACAGTTTTATCTTGTGGCATTTTTATTACTGCTTCTTCCCGCATGTTTTTTTAAGACACGCAATTTTTGTTTTCCCTTAAATGTCAGAGCTGTTGATACTGATCACACTCGTCAAAATAAATGAAGGACACAGGTGAATTTGCTTTCTGCTCATTACCAATTTAACTCTTATGCCAGATCAGGTGAGGAGGGCCATACACATGAATTAGCATTCTAACGAAACACATAAAGATTGAGAAGTGAGGTGAAATCGATGAGGGTAATTCGCTCCGTGTCTAAGATAGGTAAGGGTACACATCCCACAATCCCTCACCCAACCTGTCTCGTTGCACAACGAGGAAAGGACAGACGAGAGGAAAGTGTGAGGACGGGAAGAATAGCAACACAGGTGTATATGAAGGTGTAGAGATGTTGTTGACACTGATCTAACTTCTTTCGTCCAATGGAAGAGGACGCAAAGTTCAGCAGTCTTGACATGGAGGGTGTAAGATGGTTCCGGGCAATCACATCAACACTCCTACGTCAGGAGGGTAATGCTTCCCTGGGCAGTGGCTGCTGTCTTCAACCTACTGACACGGTGAGGGTGTAAGATGGCTCCGGGCATCATTTCAAACAGTCGTAAGTCAGGAGGGTAATACTTCCCTGGGCAGTGGCTGCTGTCTACAATTTGCTATCTATTTGTAGTTATCATGCGAAAGTTCATCTGTGGTGAAGTGAACACCATGATAGATAGCCATGTAAGGTTGTTATCAAAGTGCTCTAAGGAGCAAATAGATAAGAATTTTGGCCCATGTTTCTGCACGTTTCGTCCTCATACCATCACTTATATAGTCACAAATCTCATTTCATAATTTCGAAGCTTCACTAAAAGATGATGGAGAAAGACGTAACACGACATCCACAACACATGATGGCATTTCTATCAAGGAACAAATAGATTTTTCTTTACGACATAACTCGTTTACAACGGAATAAAGCTATAGTAAGACTGATAGCTCCGAAGGCGATGGCTGAATGTGATCCATCTGCTCGAATCAGAGCTGAGTGCCATAGACTAAAAGTCACATTAAGCTTGGCGGAGACTGACAACAGCGAACAGTGACTTGGGGGCCCCCAAAGGTTCGAGACTTTGCAGTCACTGCACGCAACGCCGACCGGCTTTTGTTCTCTTGGTCACCGTCATGCGATCCGTGACTGTGATTTCTAGATGGAGGAGGTTTGAGAAGGGGAAAAAAAGTATAAAGCATGAGATCCTGTTATCGTGATATGGTTTAAGTTAGAAAATCATCATGATACGAATGTGTTCTATTTGAAATGACGGTCGAATCAATGGGCTTGTGTGTTCAAATGCAAAGATTTTGCCAAAAGTTGAGCACAGGAGAAGCGGCAAGTTGGACAGGTCTCCAAGACACGCCACTGGAGGACGACTGACCTAACCAACTGCTAACGGGAGAAAACGCGTGGAAAAAAAAGGGAGTTTCAACATTTGAGGGGAGGCCAATGACGTAATTTTCCTCAAATATCTACCATATCGTCTTTGAGTACGATATATCCCTTAATACCTATACATAAATCCCGCCAAAACGGATGTATCGACCACTAAACACAAAGTAAAGGATATCTAATAAGTTACACCCATCTCTTTTGTCTGTCTGTCATGCAATGCTGCATTGGAATCCTTATATCTCAGGTTTTTATACTCTCTCGTCTCTGTTTTGTTATGTCTAGGGGGTAAAATCAATAACCATCTTAAACATATATACTTATGAAGCCAAAAATGGTTCCCGTACGTAAGAAGAAGAGAAAAAAAAAAAGACAGAGATAATCTAAAATCCTTCCTTACTAATGATTTAAATATGAGATCATAGGACGAAGGACACTACTAAATACTAATAGAGCTGCATTGTTCCGTACCCGGAAAGGTGAGAAAAAGATATATAAGAAGACTTTACCCTTCATGGTAATGTAACATTAGCTAATTGAGCGATTAGCTTTTGTCGAGTGCAAAAAAAAGAGACTTTGAGCTGGAGGCCATTATTTTTTTTCCAAAAATCCCTGATATAAAGCCCCTGATGACAATATCAAAGTTCACCCGGTTGCTATCATATATTCATTTCTGTGATGGTTGTTGGGGGAAAAAAACCAGTAATATATCGCTCGGTGTCATCCGCTGTGTGACGGCCATGAAAATACTGGTTGAGTTCTGTTGGGAGCATCACGAATTATTGTAACAAGCTATGAAGATTTGGTTGACTCGACCAGTAACAGCTATGCAGGCTTGGTTGACTCGACCAGTGACAGCTATGAAGGCTTGGTTGACTCGACCAGTAACAGCTATGAAGGCTTGGTTGACTCAACCAGTAACAGCTATGAAGGCTTGGTTGACTCGACCAGTGACAGCTATGAAGGCTTGGTTGACTCGACCAGTAACAGCTATGAAGGCTTGGTTGACTCGACCAGTAACAGCTATGAAGGCTTGGTTGACTCGACCAGTAACAGCTATGAAGGCTTGGTTGACTCGACCAGTAACAGCTATGAAGGCTTGGTTGACCCTACCAGTAACAGCTATGAAGGCTTGGTTGACTCGACCAGTAACAAATATGAAGGCTTGGTTGACTCGACCAGTAACAGCTATGAAGGCTTGGTTGACTCAACCAGTAACAGCTATGAAGGCTTGGTTGACTCGACCAGTAACAGCTATGAAGGCTTGGTTGACTCGACCAGTAACAGCTATGAAGGCTTGGTTGACTCGACCAGTAACAGCTATGAAGGCTTGGTTGACTCGACCAATAACAGCTATGAAGGCTTGGTTGACTCGACCAGTAACAGCTATGAAGGCTTGGTTGACTCGACCAGTAACAGGTCTGCAATAATTCCGAGCGAGGACGAAGGTCGTCTGATCTTCAGGAGACTGGGAGAGTTTCATTCCCTCTGTCCTGGTGCGACGGGCGTGAGAGCCGGACTGATCAAACTACGAGTCGTGGAAAGAGATTTAGTAGAAGGGACGCAGGTTCCCAATTAACTCTAATGAATACAGGTTATCTGATCCTGGCCAATCATCGTAGCCTGGCTGACCTTGGGGGAAATAGTCAAGGATAAAGTCATCGAACTCTCACTCCTCAATTATGTTTGACTGAAATACTTTTTTTCACTTTGGTTACAAGAAGTTATCAAACTTAGACACACCATGGAATATCCAAAGTCATTGTTGCACCATCCATGTCAGGAGGACGAAGTCAAACATTTACCACTTTAATCCTGACAAAAATCCCTCTAATACAGCAAAGAAAAAGACCAACATTTCTTGTTGTTCCAGCGAGTCTTGCCAGCGATAAAGGAGTATGAAAACATGACTGGACGCATCCCATAAAGTGAACCATAATTCGTACATTTCCAGTATAAGAATATGACCACCATATCTTGTTTATATCTTTTCCTCTCGTCCTATAAAATGCTTAGAATGATGTGGGCAGGATTATTGAGGGCTTCCCCAAGTCTCAACACATAATATTTTACCAGATATTCTCAGTATCTTGTGATGACTCTCCCTCACTAGCGTTGTCTGGCCTGCCATGTAACCCTGAAGTATCCCTGATGATCGGGAAGATACGCATTATGTAATACACTCCTGCCTTAATGAACACTTGCATCTCCTTACTGGAATTACTGTCAAATTAGCGCCCTGGTCTCCGCCATTACCGAGTGTGTTATAAAAGATTCACTGTTCCCTTTACCTGCTAATACTTAGATACACACCCGCTGGATCCGTTACTCACGCGCCGTAACCGTTATTTACCCGTCGTAACCGTTACTTAAACGTTATTTAACCGTCGTAACCGTTACTTACCCGTCACGACCACCGGGCTTTCAAAGCTTCGAATATTTGAGTTTATATAAACGCTTAATACTCTAAAATCAATAAAAAATTTTCTATCTTTAAAACAAAAACTAATGATTATTTACTACAACTGTTCCATGCTTCAATAAATGTATTTAATGAATAAATCAGTGATATGAATAGATATTTAAGATCAAATATAGTTGAATATTTACTAAAAGAATATTGACGATTATGATGAGCCTTGGCACTGTAACTGACGTAAATAATAATATAATCATAGAGATCATATTTTTGTTCGTCTTTCTCAAGTACGGTAATATGTCTGAGCAATGGGCTAATAGCGTCTTGATCCTTATACGAAGAAAATGTTTACTAATGCATTCTGAATGAGATGAATGAGCTTTACGAGCTGGCTGTGAATGATGATTTATTCATTCAAAAATATTTATGAAGTAAAAATACTTTACCGAATTGTGTTAGCCAATGGTTAACGCTGTGGTTCAGAACTGCTTTTACTTTCATGGAGAAATAGGTGGAGTGTAATGATGTTAACCCAAATTTACTCTTCCCCAACACACACACACACACACACACACACACACACCACACACACACACACTCATGGAAAGCCTCAGGATCCCCTTTAAGAAAACACCCTGACTGTGTATAACCTTGAGACCTCTGCTCTTGCAACCACAAAAACCCGAGTCTTGTTGGACTGGAAGGTCAGAGCTTCAGGCAAAGTCGAACCCCTGGAAGGCCATTGCTCAGCCTGGACTCCAGGCTTATTACGTACGTACGATATATGATTCTGGGACTGTAAAGGAGCAGACTGAAAGGCGATGAACAGTTAGGGACTAACAGATGAGAGGAATAAAGATATGAATATAGGAATAATGTCAGACAGTTAAATGTATACTGAGGTAATTAAGCAGTTAGGATATCTAACCCGGATTTATCACATCTTCGAGGTTGGTACCAGTGTTCAACGGTTACTGGTTCTGAAGATTCTGGTACAAAGAGAAAAGAATCACGAAAAATAGTTACCCTCCCCCTCAATCAACTACCTAAAAAGATAGATGGTACTGTTGGTGGAAATGTGGAGAGAAGCGGAAAAAGCATAGCTAGATAGATGGACAGAACTTTAACACATATATGATATTCGCACGATGCTAAACGGCGAGAGAGACGCCTGTGTGTACCACAAAGGTCAGATCAATATTAGGTCAGCTCGAGCATGTACAGGGTACGAATGGTGGCCTCCTCCTCCCGGCCCGCCTCCTGTGACGACGGCTGCTGGATGTCTTCCCGCCTCCCGCAACCTTTGACCTGCCGCTGTCTGCCACAGTGGCTGGAGTGGGCGGCGTGAACGCGGCTCAGAGAGAGAGAGAGAGAGAGAGAGAGAGAGAGAGAGAGAGAGAGAGAGAGAGAGAGAGAGAGAGAGAGAGAGGGAGAGAGAGAGAGAGAGAGAGAGAGGGTGGGGGGGTGGGGGGTGGGGGTGGGGGGCGAGAAGAGGAGAGGCCAGAGCTGGCGCTGATGGGGTCTGTGAATTAATTATAATTGCAGCCAGACGGTCCATAACCTGAAGGATAATAATGCTTATTTCACGAGCTGAAGGTTATATATCAAAGGCAACGAAGTCCATCTGTTATTATATTCAGAGTCTGGCGTTTCGCTCATGTGTACCACCAACTCACAGTTTGAAGAGAGAGCTTTTCATATATATACTCCATAGCCAACATCAAATTCCTGTCGCCCTTGATTTGACCCCGAGAGGTCGATTGCTTGATAGCGTATGGTGGAAAGGTGGCTGACATGGTTGCAATAAAGAAATTCATCCTGTGCGGGAAGCGTCTTCTAGTCCATGGAGCTTGACCGGAGAGAAAGAGAGAAGAAAATACAATGGTAAAGATGGAATAACATTTCGTCTTTACTGGTAGACGAAGGAGGAAATCTGAAGTATGGGAGATCTGATGTTGGTCTTTCGATATTCCTCTTAAGTCTCTTTTTGTTTACAAATGATCACTGCTGTGTTGGTGAAACATCTGGCGACCAACTGGCAGAGACTTCCCTCCAAAAACGCCACACCCGCCTCCCAGGCCACACCTTCCTACTCAAACACAACTCGAGCCACCATAAAGAATCTGAAGTCGCTTCCGAAGGGATCATGTTCACCTTCCAGCTTCCCTCACCTACGGCGTCGCACAAGGCACGAAGTTAGGACCCCTTACGCTTCCTCATCCTTACAAACGACGCCCTAATAAACGGACTGCTTGTTGGATTTAGAGGCGCTACGTCAAGAATCCCTCTCTCTGCGTCAACCCTCCATTATGTATGGAATCCAGTGGTACTCCTTTTGTCAAAATGTATAATGAAGAACACGAGTCTGCCATTGGCGTCAGCGCTTGACGACAGCCCTGGACTACACGACTTTCCAGATCAACGTTACCGGCACCCGAGGCTGGCCCATCGCCAAGTCCGTCACCATCAACCAAACCAAGACTGTACTTAGGCAAATCACGCTCGCCTGCAGCCCCGAAACATCGTCAGACGAGGCTGCACCCTCCTTCAGGTTGCTCAGGCCACCGAGCTTCTCGGCGCTGCCCTGGACGATAAACTGAGCCGGAGGGAACCCATGAGTGCCATCGTCAAATCCTCCAGTATATCTTCCCGACATTCCCCGTCGACAGGAGAATGCAATCAACGAAACTAAGAAGAGCAACAACACAACTTGTATTCTTCTCAGTCCCACCCACGCCTCACGCGTCTGGTCTTCCTCCCTACCCGACGCACGACGGGAGCTTCCACAAAAGGTGTAGAGGAGAGCATCCAAGACCATCCTTCGTCACTATTACACCACCTTTCAAGAGGCGCTCAGCTCACTGTTCTTCCCTCGCCATCATCATTTAGATTTCACCCCAAGAGACCCTAGCACTTTGTTACAACACCGGTGTCTACATTGTGTATATATTCTCTCTACATATTTCAGCTCTTTGGCTGCATTTATAATTCAGTTAAACACATTATCATTAATCATCATTATCATTATTATCATTGCTATTATCATCATTGTTATTTGTGGTAAATCTATAGTAGTAGCAGTAACAGCAGTCGTAAAGTGCTATTCATCATTACATATCAACTCTTTGGATAAGACATAAACACTAACATCCACAGATACAAAGTACAAGACATGCCTCCAGACCCAACATTGTGAGGTGAATCATCACTGAGGTCATCAATGAAAGCTGGCGGACATGTCCACAGACCATCTGATGAGACATTCACCTCGCAGGAGACACCATCTACCTGGAATCCAGAGACCTTCCTCCCTCTAAATTCATCCCGGGAACTGAGGTACTTGCAACTCGGAATATTCATGGAATTAGACGTAATCGTGGTAAATACCGCTTATTGTGACATTTTCCTGGAGAGGGGGAAGGGCTTTTACTTAGAGCAATGTCGTCCAGCATCTCCAATTATATGCGTGTGTGTGGGAATGGAAGGAAGAGAAAGGTCTGGAATACAATGCCAGAGACAAAAATTTCCGGCCGTGGTAGAAGATGCCGCCATGTGATGTGGCGTGAGGCTTTGGCCATCATGAGAGAGGCACTTGGCTCAGGTGGTCCTCCTCCTCACCAGGAAGCGGAGAACAGTGGAGTAAGTGGCCTCCTTTTACTCCCTCGCAAGCCTTCTGGAAACTCGGCGTGAAGATGGAATGGAGGGCGTTCACACACCGCCATGTATGCCTTCCTTCCTCCCTCCCTCATTCCCCGCCTGACACAGGGAGTTCCATAAAGTCTCTGGTTATGAGAAACGAGACTTCATCAGCGAGGTTTAACAAGAGAGAACCTCACCCTAGATCTATATTACCCGCATAGCGTCAGGCTCAACTCAGTAAGTCTCCAAGTGCGATTAGGTCAGAACACGACATCCGTGTGAGGCAGGTTCCACTCCCCTTTGCTAGACACTGTTCTGTTAAGATTCTCAAGTCACGTATCACGACATTTTACGTCCCACGAACGCAATATACATAACAGATCACCAGAGGTGGAGACATCTGCACAACATTCTGATATCGCTGGTATTTGTGAGCCTCATTTTGGCGATGAAATATAGACACATATCCTCGCCTATTAGGCAGTAACAAGGCACATCTTATCTAACCTAGTCATGAACACTGACATATCATGCGCAGCTGTCCCTGCCAATTTAACCCGAATGTGTATCAACTGAAAGAAGAGCACCTACATTCTATTATCATTTTGCTAGATTCTGTTATATGACAATGAAAAAAAAAAAGAAATGAAAGATATGTTTTATGAAGGCAGTCATCCGACTCACAAAATGTTCCCGTGTTATGATTCCCTCCATGAAACAATACTGCATTTGATATTCACAGAGAGCTCTAATCTACATATTCATGTCCTCACTGCAAAATATATACACCTCTGAAAAACTAAATCCACGGAAATCCACGGCTTGAAGTCTTATATACTTTCAGATCATTTCTCAATTAGTGGGGCAAAACTTTGTTCATTTTGTAACTTTATCCCGAGGAAAGTTTGCTAAATACTTCACTTAAATCGTGACTGATGGTAAATACTATGCATTTCTTCGTTACGATTTCTCATTAAATCAGGAAAGATCACACATTATCGATAATGTGAATGGTAATGATGATAATGATATTGATAATAATAATAATAATAATAATAATAATAACACACATAAGAGTTTTACAATCACTATCATCATTGTTATCATTATCATTCGTACCAACATTATTAATGTAGTCGCAATAAGAGCAACAACAATTATAATAAGGACCAAATAACGTAACAGGGACATCTGTCTGTCCTCTTCCTACCATCAGATATCTTCAGGAAGTCGGGGTTAAAAAGACTCGGAATCCAGAGCCCACTCGACTCTCCGGCCGGGAGGACCCAACACTTTTCTTGCAAACTTAAGAGAGTTTTCCGACGTCATATTTAATCTACCATGCAAGCCAGCGAGGGAGAGAGGGAGGAAGAGAGTGAGGGTGCAGGAAGCATGTGCTTTAGTGGTCTCAGTGCGGTCCAGAAAGTTTAAAGAGAGACACAGAGGCAGTGAGTGAGGCACAGAACGCGAGAGGCATCGAGGGGTTTCGGGCCTTCCTTGATAATTCCATTTCACGCACAAAATGAAGACACAATGTGTCTTGTTTGTCGGACAGACACGAGGGACGTGGTGACTGCTTTCAATGACAGTCTGAGGCGAGGGTTAACTAGAGATAATAACATAACGAAAATGATGATGATGGTTATACCTTCGTGTAGAAGAGGTTACTGGTCTATCTTCCAGTATTTCCTGGAACTTGAGACCGTCCCTTGTTAAAGAGCTTCAGTCTTCAGCCTCCTTTTTCTTTTATTATCCTCTGACTCTGGGCACAACAGGTGAAAGTCTTATCACTCCAATATCATTATTATTTTTGGAGTGTGTGATATCGTCTGCATCATTGGTAAACCAAACTCTTTAAGTTTTGGGAGGACCAAGAATTCAGTCCATGGTCGTAGGGTTGTGGTGGCATCTCAGGCAACGGAATGAATTCAAGAAAGAAAGAAAGAAAAAAAAAGTAACCTTCTTCAAAAAGCTCCTGGTCTTCCACCACCACTGTCTGGAGGGGAAAGTCATTTATGTTCCAGACTTGCTTCGGCGTCGTCTCCTCCTCCTCCTCCGCCCGCCTTCGTCGTCATAAGGGTCTCCTGAACCAGGCTACGAATATTTCTATTCCCAGTTCAGGTTCCACTTAATTAAATTTGCTCTCGGTGTTAGCCGTCTCATCTTAATTGCTTTCAGGTCTCTAAGGATTTATGTCCTACAATCCTTCATTTTGTGATGTCTTCGTGATCTCACGGAATTAAGTGACTTCCGGAGGTGGAAGGCAGACGAATATCAAATATCCGCGCGTCTAAACCGTGAAGTCTTTACCGAGCTTCGGATGCCTTACCTATCTCAAAAAGCAAGACGTATTCGTTCCCGAATGTGGTCTAACATTCCTCATGTTCTGTCATCTGATTAATCTAATCCTCTTGTGCATCAACGGTCTTCGACATGGAAGAATTCCCGTCGAAATATCTTCTCTAGCGGAAATGTCTGTAAAATCAGCGAGAAAATCTAGACTCTTTCTCAACCAACTGTGCTGTGGTACTGATCCATTCCCTCCTTTCTTCGAGGTATCATTTTCAGACACTGCTTTCTCGAGTTGTCTCCGTGTGTGTGTGTGTGTGTGTGTGTGTGTGTGTGTGTGTGTGTGTGTGTGTGTGTGTGTGTGTGTGTGTGTCGCTGCTACTGAACCCTGGTCCTGTAGCAAACGCCTGGTTGCTGCTTCCCATAGTTTTTTGTGTGGCGATCGCCCACACGAGGACTGAGCGTTATGATATCCCTTTCTCTCCTCCAAGAGGGGAAGATGTGGAGTTCTCGTCACTTCTCTCGCCTCTCCCTCTTCTCAAAATCTTTCCACCGTAAAGAATCAGGTCTGCAAACACCTGAGCAGTTCTAATTAAACTCTTCATTCATATTTTTATCTTCTCATGCTCTATTTTTTCTTTCGTCCGAGATTATCATGACTTAGGCACATTTTGCCACTGAAATTATATATATATATATATATATATATATACATGGAAAAAGTACTTGGGAGACAATAGTGGACTTCGTCCATTGCCCGAGGAACCAATCAATGGTTCAGTCGTAACGATGGTCATCAGATGGTTCTGTTGAGCCACTGAGATAACTACCAGTGGCTACCTTATACGCTGCTAATGGCACCGAGGTAATTGGCAGGTCATCACCGTAATGCAAACGCTATTAATGGTAATCACAGACAAATGTATATCGACCTTCAGACACAATATGCACTGAGGGAGTGCAATGTGGTCCAAGTGGTCACTAACTGAAGTCGCGAGTGTGTTCAACGTTTTGGTGTGAATGGCAAGTGGATGGAACCGTGGCAGCTGTGGATAGACGTGAGACCAGCGTGGGATAGAGAGAATAGGGGGTCAGGTAGGATGGCTCGATGTGACCCGTAGGCATCATGTACTGTTTACTGTACGTGCATCACACACACACACACGCACACACACACACGCGCGCGCACGCACACGTCATGTAAGAAACAACTGAGACGACCATACGATCATTACTGTTACTGTAATCATCATAACTACGATCGTGGGTGTCACACTTCGTCGTCAACCATCGTCACAGACGTGCTGATGGACGAAGGCAGACGGGGATAGAAATCTGTCTCTCCAACCTCTCTCTCTCTCTCTCTCTCTCTCTCTCCTTCTAACAACCACGCTGATTGTCATCTCTCAGCGTCACACATCCGTCACAAATACGTCACAACTACCTCCCTACCTGCCAGCCTCCCTACTTGCTCCCCCCTCCCCTCTGCCTGCTCCCTCTCTCTCCCTGCTTACCTACCTCCCTCCCTGCCAGCCTGCCTCCCTCTCTCCCTGCTCACCTCCCTCCCTCCCTGGCAGCCTGCCTCCCTCTCTCCCTGCTCAACTCCATCCGTCCCTCCCTCCCTGCCTCCATCTCTCTCTGCTTACCTCCGCCCCACCTCTCTCTCTCTCTCTCTCTCTCTCTCTCTCTCTCTCTCTCTCTCTCTCTCTCTCTCTCTCTCTCTCTCTCCCTGCCAGCCTGCCTCTCTGTTGATACTGGTTAGGTCAATATTGTTGGCCGGTGGCTATGGCGTGCCTCCAATTGTTTATCCCGGGATGTGCAGCAGCTAAAGAACGAAAGAATAACTTCACCTCTGTTGCAGTCTATTTCTGGGACGATTTCGAAACTGAAGTGGCAGATGAGAGCAGTTACCATGGAGGCTTCCATAAGTTATATTTAGTCATGTGAGCCCCCGTGATAACGTATTTTCCCTAGAGGTAAAAATGACATGGAATGATAACGTCATTAATGCGTTACGTTTTCAATCATATTTTTCTTAAAATGACTCACACCTGATGTTGCATCTATATTGAATATATACACGTTATATATATATATATATATATATATATATATATATATATATATATATATATATATATATATATATATATATATATATATATATATTACTCCGTTACAGACGTTACAATGTCTTAGCAATGCCAAATCATTATGAACGGGACAGACAAATTATATGTAACTGATTATCTGATTATCACTGATTCCAATCGATGTACGCCAACTGCTATTCTCATATCAAAGAAATCCCTCTTTCATCATTTTTTTTACAAGCATTTATTGTATATTTTGAGGAGCGACGGACGTGTTCCAATGCGAAACTGTTCTTGGAGTGTACGCAGTCAACATGCGAGGTTTTTTTTTTTTTTTACGCAGCGTTTTCCCAGAAGTGGCCCGTAGTTGGGGGAGGGTCATGTTTGCCGTCTCTGTGTCTCAGCATGCTGGGGAGGGTCGAGGACGACAACCTGGGTAGACCTACCCACACTGTAAGTATGCTACAAGAGCATACATATATTTCACTGGATGTATTACACACACACACACACACACACAGACACATACACACATACACACACATCTCGAAGAGCGATGTGGACACGGCGAGTGCAAAACTCCCTCCCCGTGCAGTACACTTATGTAATTACATATACGTGATTACACACACACACACACACACCAGCCCAAGTCAGTAACCAATCTATCATCCAGCACTGAGAGGAGGATGAACACCTAGGTCGGGTGTGAGGGCCGACTACCGCGTCCAGAATTCGAACACAAGCGTGTCTGACCCCCGGGTGGGCCCAGGCTGACTCACACCTAATAATGCTTACCACTACACTACGAATGCCCGTGTGTGTGTGTGTGTGTGTGTGTGTGTGTGTGTGTGTGTGTGTACGTCACATTTCTCACGTCCACAAAGACTTACAATCCCTTCAGTGTGAGGTGTTCCTGAGGGATTACCTCGGTAATTGCCGGGTCTGGGGGGCCAACTTCTCTGTGCTGGCAAACGTCAAACGAAAAAGATCAAGAAAGATATTTTTTACTTACATCTGCTGTCAATAATAATGTTATGACGTCTTCCCTTTCATCACAGAATAGGAAAATGGGAGAGAAAATGCAGGTAAAACTGACGTATATATATATATATATATATAAATCGGGTTGTTACACTTATTATTTATCACCTTACTTCTGGTCACTGTGGTTCCTTTAATGTTTATTGCCAGAGCCAGTGTATAATGTTCTTATTCGTTCCTTTAGGAATCGTCCGGGGCCACAAGACCCGTCCCTCCAGTGATTAGTAAAGAACGCCAAACACAGCAAGTCAAGATCCGGATGGTAGACAATGCTCATGATCAGCTACAGTTATAAACGTATATGAATCCGGATTCATGAGATAAGTATTGAGACAAAGTCTATGTTTGAGGAACATGTTGCACTACCGACTTGCCGCAGAAGGGTTAGCCATTCCCAAACATCAGGTCGGACAACCAGTAAACTGTCTTCCAATTCCTTGAAACCTTGTACAAGAGAGGGTGTTCTCAGCAACCTGGTCAAGACATAAGAGACCCAAGGCGAAAACGCTTAGAAACCTAGTACAAGAGCATGCTGTTCTCAAAAACCTTGTCAAGATATGAGAGAACTAGCATGATAAACCTATTAGGAAGTATAAGGGACTGTCATTCTAAGCTTCGTAGTCAAGCTATCGGTACGTCTTGGGTCAATATAAAAGTTAAGATTCCCTTTCTTAAGACAGTGTCTTCAGACAGAGGGATGGTAGCTGCTCCTACCCAAGATATTGCTGTATTTGATCCTGTTGTAGGCCTGGTCCATTACCTCCCCCTTGCTTGGTTCCTTAAGGTTTGTGTGTGGATAGAGAATGTCTTCGTAATACAAGCCACGTGAGATAACACAAATATCTACATTATCTACCTTTTTTCCTCGTCTTTTCCATTTTCTTTCTTCTTTCTTCCTTCTCTCTTTTTTTTCCTACATTTTCTCTTTCCTGTGTACATCTGACAGTCTCTCTAAATTCTGCGCCATTTTCCTTTAATATTCCTCTCGTTTACTTATCTCTCTCTCTCTCTCTCTCTTTCTCCCAACAGCCGTGGGAATCCTTTCTGAACTATTCAGGTAACCTGGTGAAGCAATGGCAAGTGGCCCATGTCTTATGTTTCAGTTATTTGACCGCTGCAGCCACGGGAGCCTCAAGTTCGTGCGCCAAGCTTTAAGCTTTGTCGTCTTCTTTTGCATGGGATTCCCACCTCTGGAACGAGGTCGCCACTCGAGGGCTGGGGAGGAAAGGTTGAGTCCTCGCCGCCACGGGAGATTCCAACTTGGGGACCTGGTCGACTGTCTGAGGGCACACAGGTAATCGCGCAGTATACCACGTTCCTGTTGGCTTCGTGTGTCAATATGACGTAGGGTTGATCCCCCTCACCCACGGTGCTGAAGGTCTTACCATCTTATGATCATCTTCCTCATCCTCTGGCGATAAGCTGCTCATATACTCACGAGAGACAAGGTCCAGGCGTGATCTTGTGAACTTCTGTATTACAACAATAAACCTAACCTGGGTAAAAATCTCTTGACCAGACTTTGTTGAGTCCACTAGATTCAACAGTTTCAAGTTTTGAGCTTCGTAAATCCTGTAAATCACACAATAGCAGAGTACGTCAAAGCGACACTAGAGGTGAGCTTAAAGAAATACGAGGCGAATATTGAGCTTCAGGATCCACGTAGGAGTAAATTTTCTGATCCCACTTATCATACGTATTACAAACAGCATTGAATAGGATCCACTGGTCTGTTGCTCTTTTCTGTCAATTTGCATTCAAATCCTGTGTTAATGACGGCGGACACTTTACCAAGTGCTTGCTTCTGTAAGCGGGTTAGTGTACAGGGACACCTCATCCTTACATGCAAAGATGTAGCAGCTTCTCCTTATGCTCTGGACAAAACAACTTCGGTTTTTCATCCGCGTGTCCAGTGAGGAGGAGCCTGGCGTCTCTGATGTATCAAGCCATGCTCTCCCATCGTGAGTCACTCGGTTTCTATACCTGGAGGGTCTTCACACCTTCCATTTGCCATGAACTATGGCACGTCTATCAGCGGACCTTCTTTCTATGCTTTAAGCTGCCATTCGAGGTTTGTACAACTGCTTCGTCTTCCGTCGCCATGATTGTCAGGATTACAACTAAAATGTGGGGGAGTAAATTGTGACTGAGCAGGACATATGTCAAGTGAATTAAATCTGCTGTGGAGACAATCATCATAAATAAATCACAGTAGACTATCACTGTATGTCAGGATATCAATACCAGCGGTAGACACACTAGAGTCATCTACAACTCTTGTGACAAATGCCATTCACGAGACACCGTCTGTCTTGCACTCCCACAATAACTGATAATGCCATAAAGAAAACAAATCCCTTTTAGTTGGGTGTAGACTCCATGTAACAGAACAGTTCATTCTTATGTCATCTGTATATGGGTTCCGATATGTCTGGTAGTGTCAGCATCGTTGTGTTTTAATGGAAAGCTCAACAAACAAGGGGTCGAGGAAGGGGGCCGAGAGGGAACAGTTGTCTACATAAATACGCCAGTGTCAGGTGGAGCTCTGCTGAGGACTTTTAACAAGTCAAATAGAAAATGGAGAACACATCCTGTGCCTTAAGGTATTGCCACGTCTAACCTTTACTGGCTAGACTTTTATTTCCTGAGCAGTTTGTAGTGTCAGGTATTAAGACCACCACTCAACACCGCTCACCTGTTGTAACAAAACTGACGTGATATTCGAATATAATAGTTTGTCTGAAGCTCAACTGCCGATGAATATCTTGTACGGTATAAACCTACGTATGCGTTAACTATAACACTTAGCGTACAGTATACATCAGTATCGGAGTATAGCTGTTCGTGGGAGGACAACAGAAGAAGACAACACGACACAAAATGTCAGGAACTGAGGCATGTTTTACTACTCCACCAACAGGTGTACACTTCCTGGTCTTCACCACAAGTCAAATCTAATCGACATAATCCTCAGTACGTTCCAGAGACCCACATAAAACTATGTACAGTAGAACAAGTGATGAACAGCGACCCAACAGTATTCCAACCAGATCTACAGTAACCACTGGCAGTCCTCAGTTTAGCCATACATCATGAAGGTCGACAGTGTAGGAGGAGGCAGTCCATGTAGCAGGTGCAGGAGACGCCAGCCTCCCACCATCGCCCGTGGCTCTCCACACCTCCAGGAACTGTAGTCAGCTCGTCTCCGGATACCCCAGCTCCCTTGACCCACACGTCCTCAAGCGCTACGCCCCTGCAGAGCGGTCCTCACGAGTACCTCGTCCATTACTGGACCTGGACGAGACAGAGAGAATGTGACAGACTTCCAGTCGTTCCATTCCAAGGTCCAGATCCAGCTCCAGGACAACGAGTGCCTCACTTCACACGTCTGGCAGCAACTCACGAGGGGAATGTGGCTGGTGTCGGCGTTGTCTCGTTGTTGTCTTATTGGTGCCTGGCTCCTCGCGTCCCCCTGGCTCTGATGTAACCATAGAAGTGTAGGTAAGCTGGCTCCCGCTGCCACCAGTGGTGGAACTGGTGTACACCACTGTGGTGTTGCCACCTTAGGAGGTACTTTACACCACCAAATGTAAACTGAATATCACTATTCCCCATGTAGTAACGTTGTTAAATGATAATCATAAAAACAAGAGCATATTCTCGAAGCACAGAGGTGGAGCAAGAACACCCAGACCCCAGCAGATTAAAACAGATCCTTTCGCTTAAGGGTTTTACCGCCCCGCCTTAATTGGTCTAATTAGTACACCTGGTACTACCGCTTGTGGCTCACCAAAGGCGAGTCAGCAGGGAAGGTCACAACTAGTAAGGGATAACGGTTGAGGAACAGGAGACCAGACGAAGGAAGGTCACACACACACACACACACACACGTTAACCCGCAACCGACAGGGTTTTCTGGTGGACTTCAGGGTACGTGGCACACAAAGAGCAACCAAGTGTTGAGTAAAAAAACAAGGAAAATATCTATATTTCATCTACGATGCAGACAACCAAATCTTCTACACACACACACACACACACACACACACTCACACACAGTAGGAGTGAAGGGTGGCGGGAGCACTTTGTTTCCAAGTGGATGATATGTAGCCTCCAGTCCCCACTTTCTATTCCCACTCTCACCACCATCTACTTCCTTATCTCTCCCAGCCTCAAATCAGCCATGATCGCCTCGTACCAGCGACTGTAAACAGGATCCAATACCTCCTGAAACACCATTACCGACCATCGCCTGCTCATCCTCAGTGACTGTGTGCAACAACAACGGTCGAAGACAACGAAGGGTAACATTCTCCTCTGTAGCTAATGGACGGCCTCAATGGAATGCCCTTTTCGACGCCCTCGCAACTCTACTCGAGATTCATCAGGCGAGGACGTGACTGTGTATCACAGGATGGTCACCGGCACTATACGGTTGTCTCAACCAGACTCGTCCTAGCAAGGAAAAGCATTCACACATACGACGACCTCCCTCCCCAGGTGTCAACACCCGTAGTGCACTGTGGGGCCCCTGAGTCAAGCCTCACCCAGAGAGAGAGAGAGAGAGAGAGAGAGAGAGAGAGAGAGAGAGAGAGAGAGAGAGAGAGAGAGAGAGAGAGAGAGAGAGAGAGAGAATATGAAAAGCACCTTCATAAAAAAGTGAACTTATTCTAAATCATTAGAGAAGAACACTGACGAACGTGGCGTTGTTTCTCCAAGCCACAGGCGAGAATATGTGATGTCACAAGTCAAGAAGGATATGTGTACACTGTACCCATTCCTCACCCCCAGTTGGGGGGTGATTGGACAGGTAGATACTCGTGAGGCATTTCTGATCACGGAACATAAACCAAGGAACTCCTCGTGAATGACTCCGTATGGTAATGGGGCGCAAGTGCTCTATGCAAAATATACGGTAGAGAAACCCTCAGAGCGATCTGCTAGACTCCAAAAAAAGGACGAAGCATAGAAATGCCAACATCCATAATAAGAGAAGAGGATGGGAATAGCAATCAGTTGAGATACAGCAGGTCAGTAATCTACGATGTCGCAACTTTACAGAGAGAAAATCTAGGGTAGTACAGGCCGTGAGGGTAGAGAGAATATAAGACATGAGGGATGAAATAATCATACTCTGTGGGCACGAGGCGAGGCTTCTCAGGTTGGTCTCTTAGAGACGTATAGGGAGACGAAGGTGACAGTAAAGATCCACTGGAGATAAGAGAGAACGGGAGGGAGGGAGATGAGATAAGGGAGAAGATTAACCCACGGGCTTATCGACACTCCTAGCCTGAAACTGAGGAGGGTGTCGAAGGAAGCATGAACTGGTGGTGTGGGGCATGAAGGATACAACTGGAAGAGAAAATCGACAGATGATCAAGGTGATCAAAAGCTATACCGAGGATAAGGACCGAGGATAAGGAACTCGGTAACACCGAATTCAAGGATGGTGTGAATGTGACTGAGGACGAGTTAAAGGGAAACTGTATGGAAAGCAACGAGGTATCGTAAGCTTCGACAAAGAGAAGAAAAAAAGAGTTAAACACGAACTGTGGTTCTCGGCATGCAAATATTGGAAGTATACAAGGTGGGGTGATGGAGAAAGAAAAGCCTGGATATATTGAAAACTGTGGGCCATGAAGAAGATGGCTCATGATAAAGAAAAAACTAGAGGGATGAGGATATATTGTACAGAACGGAGGAGACGGTCTGGATGTATCATTTACATTGGAAGTCTTAAGGAAGGTCTACAAACTGACAAGCAACGATGAATCCAAGAAAGGTTCATGCAGAAAAAGGACAAGACAAAGTAAGAATTCGAGAATCACAGAGCGAAGGTACAGAGAGAAAGACTCGCGATCATACACTAGGCCTAAGTGGCAGACTTCCATCTAGGTTGAGTGACACACGGAGACGTAACACAGGAAGGTGTGGGGCTAAAGATCATGAGTGCAGAGAGAGAGTGTGTGAAAAAGAACTCGAACTTGGGGATCGAACGGGAGAGAGTTGGACACATCGCACAGCCACTGTGGAGATTAAACTAAAAACAAACGGATGTTACATCTCACATGACTTTCCCTGGTGGATACGAGGCAACGTGGAAAGAATTAGGGAGGGACAGTGGTATTGGGAAGGGAGACCTCTCCCTCCTGGTGAATGAAACTATAAAATTCCAGAAATCTATAGTAAACACTGGGCATTTTTTTTTTTTCAATCAGTACATTCCAGGACAAAATAATGTCCGAGGAAATCTATCTAATAACCCCTACTAACGTACCATCCTCCCCCTCGATGATTGGACAAATCCAATCAACAATTTGATGGACAAAAAAAAAAGGCGAGGGGACAATCCGGATGGTGAAGGATGAAGTAAGGGCAGCCCAGCTAAGCTACTCTGTAAAGCTATTAGTCGAAGGGACTTCAGCTATACGGAAATAGAGTTGGATACCTCAGATCCCCACGGGGATGGTGAGACCCAGGGGGGAGGGGAGATTCGGTTTCCTAAAAAGGAAATAGAACTTGTTGTACCGACCGACATATGTCTGTCATCACCGAGGTTTGAGGAGCGAGCGGATGAACCAGCAATAACAAGTCTTGGTTTCCACCTCCAGACGGCTTCAAATTACCATCACCTTTTGGACTTCCTCGTGATACACGTGATGCCTAGTACCTCAGACGGACTCTCTGGTAAAAGAAGTATCTCAAGACAGAAAGTCTGTCCAAGATGAAGCACAAGGAATGAAACTAGAAAGCCTTAAACACCTACCTCGGAGAAACGGATTGGAAGGCCAAGTTCCATAGGTTAAATACAGAGCAAAGTTGAAAGAGACTTTGTGAAATCTACTCCCATGGCATCGAGGTGTACGTACCAACACAAGTGAAAAAGGGAACGGAGAAAACAAAGAAACAGTTTAACAAACGTAGCGAAGCGAGAGATTACAGAGAAACTGTGGAACATGGAGAGAGAAGTTAAACTACACAGTGTCTAGATACCAGAGGTGCCAGAAATGACCCCATCAGAAGGGAAGGACAGGCGACGTGCGGAAGGACATAGTCGGTAAGTGGAAAGAGAATCCAAACTAGGGGCACTAGAGAAGTTGAACAGATCATTAGCTTAAGCGACTCAGAGGGAAAAGATATAATACACACGAGGGTATGTACGATGCGTTCACACCCTGACGACTCTGAGGTGTCATCAATACCAGGTGGGGAAGGGAAAGAATACTTAAGACATTACTGATTGGAATTCAGTGGAAGTGGTGAGGCTTCTGAAGGAGCTGCAGACTGGATACCAGACTGGATCCAACTGTCTGCACTCAAGATCCCAGGCAAACCATTCGTGGTACTGATCAAAACCTCTTCCCTTACGGGAAATAGGGAAATGGAAGAACGCCACAGTTGTACCAGTATTTCCACAAGAAAAACAATAAGAAAAGGTTACAGAGAGGTAGCGTTGAATCACAGACCAGTATCATTAACAGAGAAAGCGTACTATATAAGAGACTACAATTCGTCAGCCATTAGGGTAGAACATGTCAGGCATAAAAATCGGAGAGAGAACGAGGATTCTGAAGGAGATGGTCTTATGTGACGAACCTGCTGTGAGTAATCAGCGTCCTAGGGGAAAAAGATGGGATGGGCGGATGGATTGTTATGTTCCTGGACTGTGATATGTTTAAAAAGATATACACAACGTATGTTCGCCCTGAACTGGACGACGCCGTATCAGCTTGGTCTCCTAACTCGAAGAACCGTACAGAGTTGCTGGAAAGCGTCCAGATACTGGTTCCAGAAGTGACTGGAATGAGGAAGCGGAGAGGAGAGGCGTGCCCTCGACCTCAGCACACGGGAAGAGAGAAGAGTCAGAGGAGATGGGATGACGACATATGAAGCTCTGGAAATCCATGATGACATTTGCAAAGAGCAGTTCTTCGATGGTGGAGTCGTCCAGGCCAAGAGGGCATAACTGGAAAAGGGAATGGAAGGATGGACTTGAGGAAGCAGTCCCTCAGACAAGACAGAGTTGTGGGCCCCTGGAACTAGCTAAGCGAAGAAAACGTAAACTGACGACTGGGGAAACTCAAAACCTCAAGGAATATTATGACCCTTGCGACACTGGACAAAAGGCGGAGGGCCTGTGGTTACAGAGCTCCTTAACCACACGAACAAGTAATTATAACGTGTGGCAATGCACGCGCGCGCGCGCGCACACACACACACACACACACACACACACACACAACATTTTGTGCGCATCAAGACACACACTCACACACACACACACACACACACACACACACACAGCATTTTGTACGGACCAAGACACACACACACACACACACACACACACACACACACACACACATACATATATACAAACGTTTGTGTAGCCAAAGTGGTGGAGCTTTGGGATATCCAATTTGGGAGGTTCAGGCTGGGGACGGACACAGCAAATCCCCTGCAAGCCTCCAGCCATCCCCTCCTCCTCCCTCTAACCCCCAACCCCGTGCCGCTCCCTCCACTGGCTGAGGATAATCTGCTGGGGTCTGAGATTGACTGCAGGAGAGAGAGAGAGAGAGAGAGAGAGAGAGAGAGAGAGAGAGAGAGAGAGAGAGAGAGAGAGAGAGAGAGAGAGAGAGCTTGGCAGATGGGTAGAGAAAAAGAAAAAGGGAGTATTACACACACACACACAACACACACACACACACACACACACACACATTATATATATATATATAAACATATATATATATATATATATATATATATATATATATATATATATATATATATATATATATGTCTTACATTTTCTACCTTTGCATAGGGTCAACTGATCTAAGAGTTGGGTTAATGGGATCTTGTAACCTCTAGCTGCCGAAGATGATGGCCGAGGGTAGTGGCGGTAATGCTTATGATCGGCGCCAAGGAAGTTAGCCAAGTCCGGCAAGGTTGTTGTGCTTCAAGTTAACGTAGGTGATCATGCACTTTCTTACCACCTGACCAGATCAAGAAATACACAAAGGCGGATGCGTACGAGCGGAGAATATGTAGAGTGATGTGTGTAAACGTGCTAAGGCCAAGACACCAAAGTCTGGAAGACGGACGGAATTAGAGCAGATCTGTGCAGTTTAAGAGTAAACTATCTGCAGTTCTTCTCTTTTTTTAAGCATATGAAAAGATTAAAACTTTACTTCGTCAGTGAGAAGACTTTGTTACGTTCTTTCCTCATCAAGTTGATTGCTGCAGCTCTGGATGAAGAATGGGAAGAGAAATATATACACAGATGGATTAGAAATAATCGCAAAGTCTCTTATATTTACCCGTCAAAGTTTGCAACTGTGTTTCACATCCCGGGGGAAACCGATTTTTGCCTCTGGGCAAAGTTACTTGGTGTATCCCTAACTACATCGCTGTTCTCGGCAATGACTTTATCGTACATTCTTTTCTCATGTCAGTATGTTTGCCAGCTCATTGTCCTAATTACTTTGTCTTTTTATGTAAAGTATCCCCCTTTTTTTTTCCTAGTCAAATCGTGTTATTATTTTTCTATGCTTGTTAAATCAAGTACTCTTTTGTTATTGGGTATTACGTCGCACGGACCATGTATAAATCATATTCTCCAAAATGAAATACACACTATAAAATACTGTTGTCAAATCTGGGGTCAAAAAAAAAAAAGAGTTGGAAATCATTTCCATTAACGACTGAAGTGGAAATTATCATCATTATAATTATCATCATCATCATTCAAATGTGCTTTAAAAATACGTACAAATCGAGGGAGATTATATCAACACGTTATTGAAGACTGGTGCGTTGTTCACATATGATATTCAGCCTCAAAGAATTTACAATGTATATACTTTCACTAAATGATGTGTAATAACACCATAAAAGAAAATAATTCCAGTGATTTGATAGTCCATTGCCTCCAGTGAGAACCGTCCAGCCAATCATGTGCGTTCATGAAGTCATGATTAAAGGAAGACAATGTTATGTTAGTATCGTGATAAAAGCAATTTTGATGTAAAATTAGCAAAAGTGTGGAGGAAAAGTTACTTTTCCTCTCGCCTGAAGAGATTACTGTGTGTGTGTGTGTGTGTGTGTGTGTGTGTGTGTGTGTGTGTGTGTGTGTGTGTGTGTGTGTGTGCGTGTGTATGTGTGTGTGTAATGTGGAGTTATGTATACTTATAGATGCGTGAATGTGTGTGTAATGTGGAGTTATGTATGCTTATAGATGCGTGAATGTGTGCGTAATGTGGAGTTATGTATGCTTATAGATGCGTGTATGTGTGTGTAATGTGGAGTTATGTATGCTTGTCAATGCGTGTCATGTTTGTGCTTGAGAATGTACAGACATGAGTTTAGAAATTAACATCGTCGCTCATTTATGTTGACGTTAACATAGTGAGACGCTAGCCAGACTAGCAGCCAGGGGATCAGACGGTGATGGTGCAATAGATACACAACGTACTATTGTTATGGACACAGCTGCATATGCTAAAGGCACGACCCCCGCAGGCTCAAGGGGTACTCACACGCTAATGAGAAAAAAAAAGGTAAGCGCGCGTAGACCACAGAAAACGGGGCTGTTTACACCATCGGTGAACGGAAGTAGAGTGATTACAAAGTTGTTAAAAGTATTACCCTCACCGGCCTGTATAAACGTATTACACAAGGCACGCTAGTGTTAGCCATAGATGCTCAAGTGATACATGCTGGGTCAACTAAGTGGCTGATGAAGATATACAGCTATCTGTACTGAGCTCCGGGGTATCTTCGCTCTAGCTGTCGCCGACCAAGAGCGTCGTAAGATGGCATAAACTCTTCGCGAGAATCACCACAAAGCCCCTATAGCCAACTCCCTGTTCCCCGTAATCGCTACAACAATCCAGACGCAGTTCCTGTGGAAGTAATCATTTTATTATGTTTTTCGAAACTTAATATTCATTCTCGGAACACCTCAGCCTTCCATGTGCACAGAGAGATCGGCAACACACACGTCACTGACCTTCCGACATCGTGTAACCTGTTACCTGGTAACACTTGTACCCCGTGAAGGACGGCTTTCCAGAGCGGAATCATTCTATCTCCATCGGGAACGCAATACGGGTTCATGGAAACGCACGTCCCACCAATCCAGATTTGGTCCCTTTTTGGGGCTCTTGGAAAAGATCCACCAATTCTCATCATGACAGCGGAAGTCTGGAAATTCTGTTCCCATTCTTTTCACCCCCACACATTTTTGACGGATAACTTCGGTAGGAACAGATTTTGAGCCGTGGGCTGTCGTGTGAAAACTGCATGGTGCTCCTTGTTTGCTGTGTTGCACCTCCTAGCTTTCCATGTAGCAGGTGGAGGGCTGTGGTGGACCTTGACCCGGTAGGAACTTTGGGTATTCATGAGGGTCTCTCTAGAGTCTCCTCCATCTCCTACTAGGACTGAAGGATCGTCTAGGGGGTTTAACCAAGAGTAAGAGTCCTGCCTTCTGCAAATCACTTCTTGGGATCAGCATTTCCTCCCGTCAGCTTCCTGTACTGAGGGGCAAGTTGGAAGAGGATTTTCCCCACAAAGTCAGGACAGACATAAGTTCCCTGCGTGCGAGTCGGCCAGGGGCTGCCTTGGGTTTTGGGTCAGGTGCGGCAGTCTATGATAAGTGGGGCAGTGGCTGCCTGTGTTTAGAAAATCAGGGGATGTCTCGTGTTACGATGAGCCGGACAGAAATGACCTTTGTGATGAAAATCCCAGGGATAACTACCTCAGGCTCACCCTCAGGGCAGATTATTACACAACTAATATAATGACATTAATGATGAAGTGATCAATATTAACAAACTTGCTTGAGGGTATTACTCGGTTCTTGTACTGAAATTGAATAACTGTGGGTGAGACTGAAGACTAAGGAGAAGCCGGACCAAAAAAAAAAAGTCTATCCGACAGAGAATCTATCACTTCCAAAAGGGGTCGACGACCAAGGCAGCCTCCATCTGTGAGACGACAGCTTTGTCCTACAGGAGGAGGCCAGACGCTTCCTTGGAGCTGCAGACCGAAGGAGACATCATCGATGATGTATGATTACCTCTTATGACTCGAGCCGAGCGCCTCATGTAGAGACAAAGGAGGGCAGGAGGACCTGCACAGAGGAAGGTCTGCCCCGCTATCAGAAAGCGACACTCACCGAAGCCCTCCTTCCGTGCTGACTACATATCACCTCTGGGTTAAATGACGAAGACACTGTAAACCCATTTACTTCACTACCTACGTGGAAATGTGTTCCTTCTAAGACCATCTAGATGAATGTGTTCATTTCACAGGCTTCTGTTTCCGACTACCTGAAGCTCTCACCTAAAGAGTATTCATAATTTTCAATGAACCGTCGCTCAACAGTAAAACCCTACAGTGGAAATCTCTACAATCTCAAACCTTCACTTGGATAATGGTCTCAATGAAACCTTGCCATAGAGAACACTGTTTCTAATTTGAAACCCACCTTTAGAGCCCAGATCCACCTTCACCGTCTCGATCATGAAGGGCAGCTCCAACTAAACCCCTTACATTCATTCCTTCTCCAATTCTCCATGTTCTTTTGTCCCCCTCCTCAGTCGCCTCTCGTCATGGAGAATATATCATGGAGGGAGCCACAATAGCCTGCACTTGGGAGGACGTATATCTCCCTTGATCGTAAGGATTATGCGATTTTCATTCTTTTTATGCGTATCCCATGAAGATACAGTGTCTCAGTCTGTCCTCACTAAAGTCCGAACATTATAGATATTACACGGGAATAGTTTACGTAGATAAAGCTAAAGATTATGTGGAGAGAATGATGGTATTCTAAATACCGACGAAGTGAGGAGGGAATATCCAGACAAGACGACATTCCTGGGCCACACAAAGCACGTAAATTTTTTCCCCCCTTATGTTTACGATGATCGTCTGCCTCTCTCGGGTCGCAAGCGGCCCTGGGCTGTGGACTCTCCCGAATGACTCCTACGGAATTTTAGACAGGCTGGCATCTACTTGACGCTGTTAGACCTTAATTATGGCTATGCAGATTCAATGGCTTCCGTACGTCCATTGCTAAAAAGAGATGATAACCACGGAGGATAACGGAGATCCACGGTGTTGGACCTGAAAGGAATCAAGTTTCTGAAATCGTATAAAAACATTACGGACGAAGGTAGTTGTTAATCTTCCAAAGAGAAATATAACATCGCTATGGATGAAAAATGAAGTAAAAAAAAAAAAAATTGTTGAATATACGTCAAAAGAAGCCATAAATGTTTGTTATATCACAACATTCTCTGAGGCACAGGAGGGAAGCAAGAGGGCAATATATCAAGTCGTGATGTCCGGGTTTAACGCACTGTCCCCCAGAACTGTGTGTGTGTGGGGGGAGAAAAAAGGGGAGTCAAGCAGAGCGTTAAGTTGAGAGTTATGGCGAAAGCTGTTCCTGCAGTGACACTTAACCCGGGGATGAAGGATGACACGCTCAGGGATGGGGGCTGTCCAAAGCATATCCTTCAACAAGATCCTGGAGTTAATCCTTAAGGAGCACTCGGCTCTTTGAAAGCAAAGACCCAATCTATTTTCATTTTATTTCAGATAGGAAATGGCCTGCTCGTTCCATCGTAGATTAAATGATATATATATATATATATATATATATATATATATATATATATATATATATATATATATATATATATATATATATATTCTTTTTCTTTTAAACTATTCGCTATTTCCCGCATTAGCAAGGTAGCGTTAAGAACAGAGGACTGGGCCTCTGAGGGAATATCCTCACCTGGCCCCCTTCTCTTTTCCTTCTCTTAAAAAAAAAAAAAAAATATATATATATATATATTCCATGTTGATTTCAAACTGTGTATCGCAGTTTGCAATGAAACTATGATTCCAGATTTTTACGAAAGTTGTCAACTTTAGTTTGTGTCTCTTTCGTTAATTTCTTTTTTTCTTTTAGACTTTTTTGTTTTCTGCGACGCTGAAAGTTAGAACTCCCGGAGACCTTAAGGCTCATTACCGTGTGCTCAGTTGAGCGTTGTTCTTGCATTTTTAACAAGATGCGTTTCCCAAGAATAAGGTCCGTGAGCAAGTACGAATATGTTCATGTGTATATATGTATATGTTTGTGTATGTATATGTATGTATATGTCTGTGTATGTATATGTCTGTGTATGTATGTGTATGTATATGTATGTATATATCTGTGTATGTATATGTATATGTCTGTGTATGTATATGTCTATGTCTGTGTATGCATATGTATGTATACGTCTGTGTATGTATATGTACGTATATGTCTGTGCATGTACATGTTTGTATATGTTGATATGTATGCATATGTGCGTGTACAGGCGTTTATATATATGCATGTGTATATGAGCGGGTGGGCCATTCTTCGTCTGTTTCCTGGCGCTACCTCGCTGACGCGGGAAACAGCGATTAACTATAATAAACATAGATAACCCCAGGTCTAATTTCTATAAAAAAGTCCTGGGGTTAACCACAACCTTCCTTAAAGGCTCCTGCTGCAACCTAAGGCTGCGCTCCTTACATGAGCAGGGAAAGTCAGGCTACAAAAAAAAAAACACCACCGTATTTTGTACTGTGTTATTCTAATTGTAGCGTTTGTGTGTCTGCCAAGCGTCATATCTTTCCTGATATTCTTATACATGAAGTCTTTCAGACAATAATCCTTATGATTGCAGCTTCCGAGATTATTTCCGCGTCTCTCTCATAAAATCCTATTTTCTTTTCTAGAATGATCCTTTATATATCATATAACTAATACTATGAATCATGATACACTGCCCATCAAAGCATGCAGCAGAGACTCTTTTATCCGCTGGATAATATCACAGTCTCACAGATAAATATATCTGCTGTACTTTCACACGTCTCTCGAGAAAGCGTCAAAACGCCGCTTCAGTATCTCGACGCGGTTAATCGAAGCGGTTCGAACGCTTGATCGAACCAACGCAGTCCTATTAAAAGTTCATTTCCCCTGTCAATAGTCGTGGGGATAACGGTCTTTAGAGAAGTAACGAGCTGTAACGACACTACACCAGGTTATCACCTAACGATTAAGATGCTCTGATCTCCCTTAGGGAGCTAAATGACAACTGGTTAAATGGCTTCAAAGCGGGAGTAGCACTCCCTTGACTTCGAAAGAAAATAGTGTTAAAACGTGCCAACTTTGTGCCTCTTGTGTATGAAATCCTGATCACAGAAGTGTAAATACTGCACACACATCATTCACACGTATAGTAAATATACCATAAAACAGATGATGCTAATTCATTTACACGCATAAGTGTAAACAGCGCGTTGCCCTGTTGCATTATAATAAAACGCTGATACAGCAGCGATGGTAATCATCTTAAGGCACTGAAAGCGAACACGAGAAGAATCTGACATCCCTGTCTTTGCTGCAGGAGGATCACATTCACACGACTGTGTGTACTTGGCTGGTCTGTGTCTACCACATCCAGCACTACAGTGAGGATCCATTACACGAGAGCTTGTTGCAGTGTAGGCGGTGAAGAACCAGGCCCCATTTAACGCCATGACTGCAGCAATACATGTGTGAGCGATGGACACACACCAGATGAGAGAGACGCCCCAGGGACGGGTCGGGTGCGGGGAAGAGAGATCTACCACTCGACAACGCTAACCGGATAGCGTTCGATGCTTTTTAAGTTATACGAAGTAAAATGATTTATACCCTGCTTCCGCTGTACGCAGGCCAGCTTTCGCTTAAAAGATATATTTGTACCAGCGTCACTTTTAGCCGTGTGACGCTCTATCCTAGGTTTACGTAGAATGGCTACATTCATTTTGTCAAATGAAATATTCAAGAGTGATTACACTGACAAGAATAGGGAATGGTAACCGAAGAACTAAAGGAAACGTATAATTTAACATGATTATCTTTCCAGTTGTGAAGACTTTTAGAGGGTTCGGTCATGTGAACCAAATAGTGAGGAAGACAACATTCTCTTTTTGTCCACGTAAGATTCTGAGACAAATCTCACATGAAAATACTTGGATCCACATCATCTTGAGAAGGTCCGGCAACACTGTCTTCCATCATATGATTCCTTGGCTGGACCCACACTTGACGTCGGCTCTATCTGCAGTGCCCTTGACCCGTGCGCTCCTTAGCAGCCTAATACGTATGGTCTCTGGTGGTCTTTATATGGACTGGAAACACTGGACTTGAACACGTCTCATGAAGATTGCTTCTACCACCAGGGTCCCGAGGGAGACCTAAGCTTGGCTCAGCCTAAGCTGCCAGAGCCTCTGGTTTTATGGCTTGGTTGAATTGCCCTTCTGAAAAGAAACTCTTGAAAAATAAATCTCTTTTCGTTTTACTTCCGAGGGGTTTATACATCCTTGAAGTTCTGTAGTCTGGTCCTTATAATTTAACCGTCCCTCTTCCATCTGCTCCCTTCCGCAGGGGAACTCCGCAAGGGGAGCTGTGTAGGAGGAATGAAGATTGATCTGGTCACTGACCCTAAAGTGTCTGACTACACGACATTCACACCACAGCCCTTCACGCTATGGGTCCTGACACGTTAGTCTTCAGACAGTCTGTCCCCTCATTGGAACCCGACGCCTGGCGGAAGTAATGACAGGGAGGGATGTAGCCGAAGACGGGTGCAAGAAATGTGGCTGTGGTGGAAAGCGAAGCAGCTGACAATGGCCGGAGGATGTCTTTAACCTCAACTCTTTCTGAATGTTCTTATCTCCGCCTGAGCCAACCTCTCTCTCTCTCTCTCCCTCTCTCTCTCTCTCTCTCTCTCTCTCTCTCTCTCTCTCTATATATATATATATATATATATATATATATATATATACCGACGCCTATGCACACTATACAATAAAACGGGACTTTCAACTTTACCCTAATACCCAGGTCCTGCGTTGTAGGCATCTTCCGGGATCTCAGACCTCCGCTCTGAACTGATCTTTCGGCTCAGACAACAGCATCTCTGATCATCCAGCCAAACACACAGACGTGGGCGCCTCTGCTCCTTCTTTCTACTCTTCTTCTTAACCCAAGCCTTTCAAGCTTGACAATATGCACGGTGGAAAAAAAGAGCAAAAGAAAAATCTTTAAATGATAACGAAAATCCAAGTCGAATGTGTTTATTCTCGGAGCGGTGAGTGAGCCACGCTGAAGACGTCCATGGGAGAGGTGGACTCGAACGGGGGTTCAATCTGTGAAACCCGTGAGCGAAACCTGAGTCGAATCAGTCTAATCTTATTGGCATACCATGTATATTGAATGGAAAAAAATCATGTATTCTGCTCATATTTCGCGACCCATCGCTCGTAACACATTATCCTTCGACTCAATAATCTCTCGCCAGACAGAGCCGACCTAGTGAAGGCAACAGTCACAAACTCTGGACTGTGAAGGTGATATGAATAATCCCCACGAGACTTGGGCTTCAAATCCTGATCAATCCCTCGCGCTTTCAAAACTTCTGAAACGTTTTCCCCCCGGCGATGTGGATTTCTGTCGCTGTCAGTGGTAGCTCCTTTACCCCCTCAAGTGTTTGTACGACACACAGCTTTAATATTCCTCCCAACTCACCTTCCCTTCACTCACACTTCGTATACATCAAACTCAGTGAAGATTAACTACTGTTATCTTGTGTGTTCATCCGCCCATAGTTGATAAATTCTTTACTGACCAAACACTTCTTCAATGTCCCAAATACATGTATCTATTCACTTTCTTTCAACCAAATTAAATTTTCATTTTTTTTTCTGGTCTTCGTGAATTTTGACTTTATCAAAAGTCTCTTCCAAACTTAGTCTTTATTTATTCTTTTTTTATATATTCCAATCACAATTTTTCCTTATAAAGTCTCTTCCTCTGACGAAAATTCTTTTAACATCATTTTCCTTCCTTCAAAGATTTTCCAGACAACTCCTGCTGGAATATTAGATCTCGATTTTTACTCTTACCGAGGAAAGATTTCCATTAAGGTCAAAAACGGACTTTTGATTGCGTGAGTTTTGCGTTAATGTTTCATCTCTCCACTCAACACACACCGTCGGTACCCAAGTCTTTGGACCTAACCTCTCGTTCACACGACGTTCAATCTGGTGACGTGAGTGTGTCCCAGTATAAAGAAGACTTTCGGCTTCGTTCACATACGCCGGGTCTTCTACGCCCTTCGATTAGGGCAACATCTAAGACACACTCCGGGAGGGAGAAGTGTCCCACCTGACCTTTACTGTGAGGGTACGTTGGGTAACAAAACGGAATCGCTTCCCTCTCGAGGCGACGTGAGCTTTGGTGATACACTGTGTACGCCAGTGTACGTATATACACTCCAGCTTCGAACCCTGGAAGTGAGGGATTACCCTGAGATCCATGTCTCCCACCGACAGCAAGATAGGGAACACCGTTGCCCTGAAGACACAAGTCACTGCTCACCTGCTCAGATAACGGCGGTGATAAGATAACCCGATTTGACTAAGACAAGGACGTCATAATCCAGACCTAAGTCCTGTTCGAACCCTGCGTCAACCCGGCCACTGACCTGAATCATACATACATGGCAGCAGTCGCTCGTCCCTCTCCTCCCCTTATGATCAGACTGACAAGAGGATTGCATTCCTTAAAGGACCAAAAGAGAGTCTGCGAAGGTCAATGGGACATCCTCAGATTCAATGGCAACGAACCTGGCAACCGAAGCTTTTTAGCATGGGCTTCGATCGACCATTCGAATCAATTATCAAATACACAAGACACTGGAACGTGCCATGAGACCTGCTTCGCCACAGACATGAACGAGTAAAAGTTACATGTATGACCTTGACTGTCTGACAGCCTGGACGTGGTTGATCATGGACGTAGCGATCACATCGTAACGTAGAAACTTACAAGAATCTCACAAGCTGAATCCTGCAGCTCCCTGAGAATTAACAGTTCGGTGCAGACTGTGTCGACAAGTCGTGGGGGGGAATCCTCCTCCTTCAGTAGAGGCGCGGGTGGGAACCACCAACAAAGCCAGGAGGGGAGGATAGATTTCTCCGTCAGTAGAGGTGGGGCGTCGGGACCTTCAGACACGCTAAGGGAGCTGGAATCCCGTGTAAGACGACAGCGCTGGAGGGTGTTCCTGGAGAGGATGTAATTCCCTATTCCCTGGTGAGGGAAGCCCTATATCCAACTCGGCCACACTATAGCTATACCTCTCATGTCCTGCGGGCACAAGATGACTCATGTTCTACACAAACATTTGCATACGAGTTGAATATTCATTAGCTGAACTAGTACCACACACATACTCTACTGTTATCTCTGAATTATCAGAACACGACAGAGGGAAAAAAAAGATATGTATATAGTATGTGCATTGACAGAACACACACACACACACACACACACACACACACACACACACACACACACACACACCGTAAGAGCGGGTGATGGCGACACACTCCTCGAGCGGAGTCGTTCTCGAACATCTGCTACGAACATTTCCTCCGAGACTTTCCTTTGTCTCGCGTTAAGGCAGACACCTCATGACGGTCCTGCAGGGCGGCCGAGACTCGCCCTGATAATGGGAGATAACGAGAGAGAGAGAGAGAGAGAGAGAGAGAGAGAGAGAGAGAGAGAGAGAGAGAGAGAGAGAGAGAGAGAGAGAGAGAGACTTCAGTCAGTACTTGCCAAATTAGAACTACGTGCGTAACACTGTCTACCTCACTAACGAGAGAGACTGCGATACGAGACTCACACAGTTGCTGGGCCGAGGTATGATTACATGAATGACGACCTTAATTACATCAAAAACAGATGAGACATGACCAGCTTTTCCTCCTGTATCCCGACCAGATATACAGATGATTAACGTCACGATCAAGTGTGTTGCTTGGTGCGGGTCTTGCTGGTCTTGCCAGCGTCGGTGGGTTAGTGAGGTGTGAGCGGCACCCGCTGTGCTACTCGCCTGGTCGGGAAATCTGAACCCGACCTCCTTGTTGCTCCCACCACCCCAACACACACCCTGACATTTGTCCTCTCGTAATACCTCCTTTGTAAACCTTTTTCCCTTCTCTCCATTAGGCTACCCGGAGGTCATTATTGATTCAGTGTAGAACGAAAGAGAAAACATAACAGGAGGACCCACAACAGAGGGGATTTATGTAATCACGTCCGCGCCAGAGGGCTGGGTCTCAAACGGACACCAAAACCCACGGCTTATATCCCGTTGCCCTTGTAGCAGGAACAGCCCAACACCAGACCGGCGTCAGCTGGGGGCTGGTGTGTGAGGGGCAGCGGACTGGTGCGGCCACGGTATTCAATTTCCGCAGTTCAGGGGTTCTACAGCAGAAGACAAGACCGCATACACTGGGAATGTGAATGGAATCAGTTCTCGTTTGGTATAATTTCTTGCCACGCACACACTCTTTCTTACGTACACTGTTGTGTGCCAGTTTCGTGAGTTGTCCCTCATACAGTGATGCCAAGATCCAGTGTTAATTCCGCCTTGATGAAGTGATGCCACTCATGTGAGCCACCTGAGTGTATTGGTCACCAGTCTTGGAAGTCTGATGCTTACAGCTATGCCATAATCCTTGTATACCCTCCTCGTACACTGATGCCAATCCCGCACATCAACCTCACACAGTATTAAAACGCCTTATTTGAAATAAATGAAATCTTTAACATTTCCATACATGAGATATCTAAGCAAATATATATATATATATATATATATATATATATATATATATATATTTTTTTTTTTTTTTTTTTTTTTTTTTTTTTTTTATACTTTGTCGCTGTCTCCCGCGTTTGCGAGGTAGCGCAAGGAAACAGACGAAAGAAATGCCCCCCCCCCCATACACATGTACATACACACGTCCACACACGCAAATATACATACCTACACAGCTTTCCATGGTTTACCCCAGACGCTTCACATGCCTTGCTTCAATCCACTGACAGCACGTCAACCCCTGTATACCACATGACTCCAATTCACTCTATTTCTTGCCCTCCTTTCACCCTCCTGCATGTTCAGGCCCCGATCACACAAAATCTTTTTCACTCCATCTTTCCACCTCCAATTTGGTCTCCCTCTTCTCCTCGTTCCCTCCACCTCCGACACATATATCCTCTTGGTCAATCTCTCCTCACTCATTCTCTCCATGTGCCCAAACCATTTCAAAACACCCTCTTCTGCTCTCTCAACCACGCTCTTTTTATTTCCACACATCTCTCTTACCCTTACGTTACTTACTCGATCAAACCACCTCACACCACACATTGTCCTCAAACATCTCATTTCCAGCACATCCATCCTCCTGCGCACATCTCTATCCATAGCCCACGCCTCGCAACCATACAACATTGTTGGAACCACTATTCCCTCAAACATACCCATTTTTGCTTTCCGAGATAATGTTCTCGACTTCCACACATTTTTCAAGGCTCCCAAAATTTTCGCCCCCTCCCCCACCCTATGATCCACTTCCGCTTCCATGGTTCCATCCGCTGACAGATCCACTCCCAGATATCTAAAACACTTCACTTCCTCCAGTTTTTCTCCATTCAAACTCACCTCCCAATTGACTTGACCCTCACCCCTACTGTACCTAATAACCTTGCTCTTATTCACATTTACTCTCAACTTTCTTCTTCCACACACTTTACCAAACTCAGTCACCAGCTTCTGCAGTTTCTCACATGAATCAGCCACCAGCGCTGTATCATCAGCGAACAACAACTGACTCACTTCCAAAGCTCTCTCATCCCCAACAGACTTCATACTTGCCCCTCTTTCCAGGACTCTTGCATTTACCTCCCTTACAACCCCATCCATAAACAAATTAAACAACCATGGAGACATCACACACCCCTGGCGCAAACCTACATTCACTGAGAACCAATCACTTTCCTCTCTTCCTACACGTACACATGCCTTACATCCTCGATAAAAACTTTTCACTGCTTCTAACAACTTGCCTCCCACACCATATATTCTTAATACCTTCCACAGAGCATCTCTATCAACTCTATCATATGCCTTCTCCAGATCCATAAATGCTACATACAAATCCATTTGCTTTTCTAAGTATTTCTCACATACATTCTTCAAAGCAAACACCTGATCCACACATCCTCTACCACTTCTGAAACCGCACTGCTCTTCCCCAATCTGATGCTCTGTACATGCCTTCACCCTCTCAATCAATACCCTCCCATATAATTTACCAGGAATACTCAACAAACTTATACCTCTGTAATTTGAGCACTCACTCTTATCCCCTTTGCCTTTGTACAATGGCACTATGCACGCATTCCGCCAATCCTCAGGCACCTCACCATGAGTCATACATACATTAAATAACCTTACCAACCAGTCAACAATACAGTCACCCCCTTTCTTAATAAAGCCTTGCGGAAGATGAAAGCCGGCAAGGCAGCAGGTTTGGATGGTATCGCAGTGGATATATATATATATATATATATATATATATATTTTATGTGTGTGTACCTGATCTCTAATCAGACATTATGCCTCATATAATAACACAGGATTACCTCAAACTACTATTTACTGGAAAAGTGCATGAGGAAGCCTTCAAAATAAGATAATATATGAATATAGTGCTCCATGATTATATAAACTATCGGCAGTAATTCACCTTTAGAGAAAACTTCACTCTATATATACATCGCAAGTTAGGAGTTCCTCCCCTGCAATAATGTTTATAGATATTTTACAAATATTGGCACTTACATTATCCCGGCTCGAACCTCAAAGGCAAGGAAGGAATCCCCGGGAAGCTATTTACTGGCCTTACAGAAAAACTAATTTGGCTAAAAGCCTTGAGTAAGGAGGTCATTCCCTGTGCGTATTCCCTATCTGTTCCCGCTCCTCCGGCACACGGGAGAAAACCGAAGACGAGACGTCAGTTCTCCACTCCTAGAACAATGGAACGTGAGGCTCATATTACTACAGGGTTGTGTCTATGCTTTCAGTATGAGCTTTGTGGCGTAGTGGTTAGCACTGCGGCCTATGAAGCACTCACGGGCCGTAGTACAGGGTTCCAAGTCCACATAGGGACCAATCCTAGTCGCGGTAACCGGTCCCGAGTAAACCCAGCTGTTCATCCTCCTCAGGATGAACAGCTACGCAGGGAAATGTAGCGCGGCAGGGAAATGTAGACCCCAACCCTTTTGAAGTGAGAAGTTCTTTGACAAGACTGTACTCACAATGATGTAGTCAGGCCAAAGGTGCTGTACAATGTCTATACCAAAATAAGGCGAGCTTGAGCCTCCCTCCCTCCTCTCAGCTTTGGTTGCAACCCACCTCCACGACAATTACAGACCTGTAGAGCTGCACGGGGTAATCGGCTTTACGACGGAGTGGCGCTCTACACCATCACCCGCGGGAGGTGCGTTGTGCCACAAACTGGCCCACTCCCACGGCCGTTCAGCTCTGCGAAATATATTCCGACGGTACTCGCGCGTCACCTTAGTTCCGACGAAGTCGTCCTTAACATAGTGGTGAAAATTGGTGAGGTTTTGCCCTACGATTAGTTCAGTCCTTAGTACTGTTGCTTCTTGGGAACTCATACTGTTGTTGTCCCTGTGAGGGATGGGTTTGTACACAACAGCAATCCTCTGTTAGGTTGAGGGAGAGCCGGCGAGGACCACGTCCCCGGGATGTGGACAATCCACTGGGATATCCCTAACGAGTTACATGGTGTCGGCTGGCTAAGCCCGTAGCGACGGAGCTGGTATCACTCAGTATATATACACGCGCGACGTTATCGTGATGCGTCAGCTGGGTGGGTTGTGTGGGTGCGCCGGCGGCGGTGTGCGCTGGCTCTCAAGATTGCCACCTTCTGTCGCAACACAACACTCCGGTCCTGAGCAATACCAGAGGCTATGAGCTCAGGGCTAAGACCGGATGGGCGGAGGGAAAGGCCTCGCACGGTGTTGAGGCAAAATCCTCTTGGGAGACGAGTAGGCAGGTACCCAAGGGCCTAAGTATTTGGGTACCATATATCATCTGAAAGGCCGGGTAAGCTTCGACCCTAGGTCTTACATCTGGTCAAATGTACCTGATAAGAATCATGAAATATCTTTCTCCTTTCTTTTTTTTCCCCTTGAAATGTCGTACGTATATCTGTACTTAATCCTTTCATCTTCTGATATTTCTGAATCACCTCCCTTCGACTCGGAGTGGATCAGGATCGCGTATTCATGTAACTTTTGTTGGGAATACAATTCTGAAAAAAGCTGGAGTTCCTCCAACTCCACAGACTGTTGCGTTCAGTAAGTGAAAGTAGCCATCTGTTAAGTTAAACTTTCCATCGTGTGTGTGTGTGTGTGTGTGTGTGTGTGTGTGTGTGTGTGTGTGTGTGTGTGTGTGTCTGTGTGTGTGTCGAAGACCCCCAGCCACAGACTAAAGTTATAATCGAGACCAGGATATAAGTGTGACAAAAAAAGAAGAAAAAAGCCAGAAGAATTAAAGACGGGCGAACTTTCCCCTTCCCCCTTCAATCATCCCTGATCCCTTTTCCTGGCACAAAAAGAATGAGGCAAGAAAAGTGTTGAGACGAAAGAAGCAAAGTTGTTGTCCAAGGCACCATCACTTCCCACTTCCCCTTCCCACCGATAGTCACTTTGAACGTCATGCCTCACAGTGAGACAAGGCAAGTCAGAAAACGTGAAATTCAGAATGTAAACAGGAGGAGGAAGGTAGGTGTACGGTGCATACTGGTAGATGTTAAATCTCACCCGGTAGAAAATAAGACCAGGAACTGTAGATATTATCTATCTATCTATCTATCTATCTATCTATCTACCTATACACACACACACACACACACATATATATATATATATATATATATATATATATATATATATATATATATATATATATATATATATATATATATATACTGAATTCAACACCGAAGATAAAAATGGCAGAATCTTGAAATTGTCTCCTCTGGTCAGCAAACGCGACTTGCCCAGCTTCCTTCTCAAACCATTCGAAAGAGTCGTGTTTTCCCCCAACCCAGTTCACCAGCGCGGGTCATTCCCTCGCTGTAGGGGAGACTGAGGGAAAGGCGGTGTCTAAACTGGACGGGTCATCGATCCATCACAAGTCGTGATAGCCTCCACGAACGCGTCTAGGAACCCTCCTTTACGTCAAAAGGTCGAGACAGTTTAAAGCTGTTCTTTCTCAGTCATTATCTCTCTTTTTTTTATCTTTCAAGGTTAGTCGAGGGGAGATAGGGTGGTGGTGGTGGTGTTAAGATCAGTGAAAAGAAAGAAACAAAAAATGTTTGGCTGGGTCCTGGTTATGAGAGAGAGAGAGAGAGAGAGAGAGAGAGAGAGAGAGAGAGAGAGAGAGAGAGAGAGAGAGAGAGATCAACTCCTCCCCTTTCAACGTGCAAAAGAGTTTCGAACTTCTTTCCACACCGAACAGTGTCAATACTAATCCTTCCTGCAACACACACAACACACACACACACACACACACAGGCAAGGACCTCAGCCCATTGTCTAAAGGAGGAGGAGGAGGAGGAGGAGCCGCCCTCTGAAAAGCAGCAACTGGTTCCTTCCACAACAGGGGTTAAGATCATCATCTCCTCCCGATGGACGCTCCGCCCTGGACATCCTCCATAAATTCCTAAAATTTCCCCTCCTCGCTAATTCCTCCCTTCCTTAGTGAACTGGGGAAACAGAGGAAGGAGGTGGTGGTTGGTGGGGGAGAGAGGCCAACACCCGACTCTCAGCTCCAATTCTCCTCAAAGTGAATTAATCACGTTTACCCTTCGCTTCGGGAAGTAACTTTGCTCTGAGGTCGAGGAATACTTGAGTTTTGCTGGGGTGACGCTGCGGAGGGAGTGTTATTTGAGTGGCATCTTCTGCCCACACGAAGGACGGTAGATGCCATCCACCTGGCTACAGTGGGTTGAGCCCGCGATCAAACATGGGCAGCAGACATAGAGAAGGTGGATATAGTGCTTCTGTATAGAGATGTAAGCTTATGATCTTTAATTTCTATGTCTCATTCTCATTCACAGACCTTACTGGGATATAGTAATTGTCATATCTAGCTTTTACGAATGAGTACAATGAGAAACAGTCATTAAAAATACAAGAATCTGTATAGGGGGAGACAATCACACATACATACGTAT